>NC_092158.1:56282464-56583019 GCF_045791955.1 Oncorhynchus clarkii lewisi | reverse complement strand
TCTCTCTGGACGGCAGGAGCATTTGCGTAGGGGACATCGTTTGGGCCAAAATATATGGTTTTCCTTGGTGGCCAGCCCGCGTCTTAGGCATCCAGATCAGCCGCAAAGATAATGGGCTCTTAGTCAGGCAGGAGGCCCGTGTCGCCTGGTTCGGTTCACCCACCACCTCCTTCCTGGCACTTGCACAGGTCGCCCCCTTTCTAGAAAGCTTCCAGTCACGCTTCGACAAGAAGAGAAAGGGCTTGTACCGTAAAGCCATCACAGAGGCAGCCAAGGCTGCCAAACAGCTCACTCCTGAGGTTCGCGCCTTGCTTACGCAATTCGAGACGTGAGGTGGTGTGCTTTGGGGAAAAGGAAAGGTAGGCAAACATGGCCCCCCCCCCCCTTCCACTCCTAGTCACCTACCATGTCCCTTCACCTTCCTGGGAGAAAGAAACTAAATATTTCAGGCCAGACAACCAGGACTCCTCTTTTTTTTCTATGATCAAAAAGGGACTGAATGGGTTGGGGTTATACACACTACTGCATATATAAAAATGGCAGTGTTTATTTTATTTTATCATCCTTCTCAAATTTCACTTATTTATCCAAACTGGTGGAAATCTGGTCATTTCATTTAACATTTGTTTTTACAGAATGGTTGGTGATGGAAATATTCACCTTATCTTGAGGCCTTTAAGTTTCACTCTATGTGCAAAGAAGCTTATGTCATGTTCTAACACCATGGTTCATAGGTTTGCTTGATTGGCTGCCAATTGTCAAAATCTTAAGAGACAAAAAGTGTAGTTCTTTCAGTCTATGCAACAAGCGGTTCAGTTTCAGGTACTGTGAACGGAAAGTTACAGGATCTGAGCAGCAGTAAATATGATGTATCTGTGCTGGTTGAAGACATGTACTGTAGCTGTGATGTGATGAGGAAGTGGACCCTGGTGGATTTGAAGAGCAAGCAGTTATAGGGGCTTAGGTACCTGCTGTATCTCAGACACAGTCAGAGCTGACTGGCTGTGGGAACTGGCTGCCGGGCCGGTAAGCTCTTGATCACCGTGTGGCACACTGCCAGCCAGGGCTTTCCAGACAGTTGAGCTGGGCTTGTGAGGATGTGCCTGTAAGCCAAAGTCACCTCAAGTGCCGGTGAGAGGAGGATGGTGCCCTGTTTCTAATCCTCTCTGAAAACAGAGATGGTTGCAGGGCAGTAGATACTGTACTGAGAGCGTGCCCGCTCAACCGGGCAGTGGGCACATCCACCCCCCTCATACCTGTCCAGTCCCCTTGGGCCACCTCACCTCTCCCCCGTTCTCTCTCCTCATCTGACTCTGTCCTGTCTGTAGTCTCTATACCTTGTGCTCCTCAGTTAACCAAGACTGTTTTATTACTCTCTGGTCTTCCTATCTAGCTCCGTGATTTTGCATGCTGTTATACATAGAATGATGCCCAATTTGTTTTAAAATCACTGATTTGAATTGTCTGCACATCGGGACATTTTAAACAAAGATGTTTGTTGATGGAGCGACTGCGTACTATGAAAATGATAGAACCAACTAGCATTGACAGAGGGAAGCCATTTTAGTTACTCCTGTCATATACGTGTGGTATGGCACGTTAAAGGGATGAACTATTTTTGCTGTTATTTTCTACAACTTTTACTATGGGTTTGCCATGTCGTGTTGACTTGTACTAAGTAGTTCAGTGATTTCTCAGAGTTCTCAGTGTTCAGCTGTTACTCAACCCTGTTTGAGTTGGAATGTGTTTGACTTTGTTTGGTGCTCCTGAACTCAACCTTCTATCACTTCACTGCTTGGCTAATCTCATACGACTGCAAATCCTGATTTTATGTATTATGTACAGTACAATCTGTATCAAATTATTTTTAGTTGATTTTTATGATGAATAATGGAAAAAAGGGCTTTTTTGTTTGGCTGAAGTTGGGGGAGGGTTGTGAGGAAAGGTTACCTCACCAGTTCTGATCTCTACCAGTTCTGTTCACTTCAGATTTGACCATTTCATTACCAATGACAAATGACATTTCCTAAAGATGTTTCTTCATTTACCTGCCTACATACCTATCCACTCTGACTAAATATTAAGGGACATACAGTAAGACCAACATCGCCTCACCTTTGCCCTTTTGGCCCCGAACAGGTCGAGATCAGAGGCTTATTGCTCGGTAGAGTACACTGACCTGACCATTGTTACAAGCAGAGACGAAGTGTATAATGACGGGTTGGCTCTGTTTCTTCTATTTCGGACATCATCTGTTTGCAGATCAGAGAATGCTGTATAGGGGAAAAAGCTGTTGGAAAAAGTAACAGTTGAAGAACACTTGTGTAAATGTTTTTCTGATGTTTTTAAAAAGTATTATAAATAAAATGTCAACTTCAAGAATCTTACCTAGTTGTCTTCATTTTAGTGCTCCTACTTCCATTAACACCTACAAATCCAATGCCATTTATAAGGCTTCAGTTTCACCTTGAAACAAGCTGGAATAAAAACATTGGTCATTTGGAATTTGAGATATTTCTGTTGTCCCCCTCGTACTAAAATTGGGGCATTTTAAGTTGACAATGACCATGCCTTTTAAATTGTGGCTTGTGGTCTTATAATAGCTGCCGTTAACTGCAAATGTTTGTGGGGCTTTTATAAAATAGCAGACCTGTAGAAAACTACTTGCCAGTCAAGCCCCTGTTTACCACTTGAGGCTATTGGTACATTAACAATAATGAGAGGAAATGCCTGAATGTTGAGATTTTTGGGGGGAGTAAAATCATTCCTTTTATTGAACAGATTTTCTTACCTGCAAACAGATCTAGGACATTGACATCATATGCTAATAGAAGCCATTGATCAATGGCTGTCAGTCAGTGTATCTGAAGCAATGCATCTTTGAATGGCATTGTAGAATTTAACATTTAGGGGGAGTTTGATGGTTCCGTCCTCTAATTGTTTGTAAATGAAATAGTACTGAGAAGTAATGTTTTGGTTTGAAATACAAATGAAAAGGCTACTTACCTTCCTAATATTGAGTTGCACCCCCGTTTGCTCTAAGATCAGCCTCAATCTGTCAGGGAATGGACTACAAGGTGTTGAAAGCATTCCATAGGGATGCTGGACCATGTTGATGCCAATGATTCCCACAGTTGTCAAGTTGGCTGGATATCCTTTGGGTGGTAAGACCATTCTTGATACACACAGGAAACTGTTGAGCGTGAAAAACCCAGCACTGTTGCAGTTCTTGATACATGCAAACCGGTGCGCCCGGCATCTACTATCGTACCCCATTCGAAGGCACTTAAGTATTTTGTCTTTCCTATTCACCCTCTGAATGGCACAAATCCATCTTTAACCTGTCTCCTCTCCTTTATCTACAGTGATTGAAGTGGATTAAACCGGTAATCAATCAATCAATAAGAGATAATTGCGTTCACTTGGTCAGTCTGGCATGGAAAGGGCAGGTGTTCCTAATGTTTTGTACACTGTGTATATATCCATGTTCGGGAGCAGCATACACATAACCGCCGTTGCAACATGAACAATGCACCGTTAGGTTCATTCCTGATTTCACTCAAGATCACTGGAGGCCCCTTGAAATGTTTTGTGTTGTTGCACTGACCTACAGCCTTTTATTCAATGAACATTTTAGTATTCGTAGGAGTGCCCTTCCTGACATGTACCATAGCGCTGGCGTTTTCAATGTCTCCGTGCTTTGATGAAAAAGCTTTTTTTAATGGCATGCACTAAAACCTATTGAATCTGCTTTGTTGAAGCCAAATACAGAAAGAGCATGCCCTCTGATTTGGATGAAAAGATCCCTGATGTGTTCATGTCTCTCTCTGTCTTCTCTTCCAGTGCTACAACGCTGAAGGGCTGCTGATGGGTCCTTTACACTGCCAGACGGAAGGACATGTCCAGAATTGGAGACGTCATCGATATAATTATTTTTATTTAAGTATCGGAAGAAGGAACATTTCTATATTTATAATGAATTGCAGACCTACTCCACCTCTGGGCCTGTCCATCATGCTGAATACCATTTGATTTCTTTGAGCAGGCGTCCATGTCCACAAGCATGTGACCTTAGTTTGAGTGAGGACATCTGCAGAGTAGACGAGCACTCTGACCATTATAGATATCTATTACATTTGTATTACATACATGTTGACAGGACACAGGATTTTGCAGGGTTTTTAGTATGTTGATCAGTGATCTTGAAATGCAAAGACAAAAAAATGAATAAAAACAATACTATGTAAAACATTTATATTAATGCAATAAAGATTGCATGTGCTATGCTATTACAGTGCATTTGCAGAAGGCTGTGCTTTGTTGTGTTGAAGCAGTCTTGAAAAAGAATACTGGTGTCTCAAGCCCTGTTTATACCTGGTGCTAACATGCCTAACATGCGTGTCCTGATCCTGTCCACAGTCTGATTGTGCCCACATTTGAAGTGAAGTGATTGTGATCTTCCTGACCACATCAGGAGGTAGTCAGGGACACGTATCTGGATTATCAAACATTTTAAATCGTCCCTCTTGACTCAAGGCAATATTTGTTTTATTTCTCCCCAAATTCGTGGTATCCAATTGGTAGTTACAGTTTTGTCCCATTGCTGCAACTCCCGTACGGATTTGGAAGAGGCAAACCAGGATCTCTAATGGCACAGCTAGCACTGCGATGCAGTGCCTTAGTCCACAGCGCCACTCGGGAGACCCAGCAATATTTGTGTTAACATAAAATACAAATTTGCATTAATACGCTGAATTATACCTTTTTTGAGAAAGGTGATTGGGAGGATTAGAACCTGTGACCTTCTGGTCCCTTGCCACATCCATTGCACCAGCATGGGGATGGTACTAGCCCAGTCTTGTCACATATTTAAAGCTGTTCAGCCAGAAAGTTAGTAGATTAGAAATGTGATAAATTGAAAATGTTGGTTAAATTTTTTAAAAGAAGTCGCAACTCAGATTCGAACTGGCAACCTTGCGGGTCGCAACCAATGATATATATATACACACACACGTACGTGTATTTTTCTTAATGTCTACATTTGTTTAATTCTATTAGACACCTTAATGCATACTTTCAAATTATATGTGAGCTGAACATACAAATAAAAAAAAAATAGAAACATTTAAAGTACTTATGTCCCCACTACAACAACAAAATACTTAAACCAATGTAATTTTGTCCTTGAAAACAATAATAATAAGTAATTGAAATATTGTAGAATTACATTCATTCCTATTGAGGATTGCTTCTTCTGAGTTCCAATATGGCCGACCAGTGGGTTCTAAGCCTCTCATCGACCAATACATAGCATCAGCAATCTAACGTTCATATACATCATTTGTTGCATCCTACCTCCCTAAGGGCCTTTTTTTCCTGTTGCTCTCACCTGTAACTCCAACCACTGATATTCTAAGCTTTGCCCACTGAGCATTAGGCCTAGATTAAAACAGATCAAGCGATAGCTGACACCCGCATAGCTGATGGCGGTGTCGAAGGTGTAACTGCGTTGGAGCTGTCCAATCGGTGAAAGATCAGCTATGTGGATGTAGGAGGATCACCATCAGTTATTTTGATCGTCTACACCGGTCTAAAAATGTGGGCCCAATCAGAATGTGGACGATATCAGCACCAGGTATAAACGGGGCTTCAGTCTGCCCCAACCTTATACCAGCTCCTGTTGTCCCACAGTAAGCTACCCGCTGAGCTACAAGCAGCCTTAAAGAACAGGAGTTAGCTGAACAACTCCAAATGTCTAGACTGTTCCTGGGGAGATGCAGTACTTAGTGTGTAATCTACAATTGACTGGCAGATACAGAAAATCAAAGATATCACGCTCCCCCAGTCAGGGTCCTGTAGGGCTCTATTCAATCGGCTTCACTGAAGCGTAAGAAATGTAAAGGTAATATCCTTATGAGCCGACATTATGCAGCGTTTAACGCGAATGCAGTCTCCACTAACGCGGGAACATTGCCTTTAAATTTCAATCACGCTAACGCTGAAGCCCCCTTCATCCAGCACAGATTTTTTTGATGACATGACATTTTATGTGCAAATTTAAGCGTACATGTCATTTTCCTTGCCAGATGTCCCTATTCAGTCACTCTCTAGGGTTAAAACCACAATATTCCTCCCTGACTTTCCTCCTCACTTCAAGACAAGCAGAGCCAGTTGACTGGACCGATTGTGAGGTCACAGGCTGGATTGGGGATTCCCAAAGGGAAACAAACACATGGTCAAGTCAGTCAGGAGCAGCTGAAGAGAGCCACAGTGACTGAATCAGCTGTGGCTCATCTCTCGCCATCTCGTGTACATGTATGCGTTTTGATACAATCTATTAATGTCTTGACTTAACAGACTGGTGGATGTGGGAAATCCTGTTTTGTAATTACTGTATATCTCCTAAAATCAGTAAATCTGCTTTTTGCCTTTGTACTTGGTGTTTTTTTCTATATTGTACTGTAATTCACATTTGACACCAATATGCATATCCTCTGAATATATAAGCCAATGAAAAAGGCCTACACAGAGTAGTTCATCTTTTCAACACAATTTAACAACTACACTCTGGCCCTGTACACACCGAGGTTGTACAACTGATGTACAACCCATTTGACAAAAAGGTGTGATACCACAGATATTCTTCAGAAGTTGTCAAATGTGTTGTACATCAGTATAACCTGAGTGTTTATGGGGCCAATGACACTTTCAATCCTCACATCCTGACATCAAAGAAGTGGCAAAGGAAATAGTGCCATATAAAAACAAGGACAAAGCAGCAAAGTAACAGTCATTGATCATTTAATGGCTATACCCTTAGGAAACACAGTTGACTGTTAAGACAGTACACTCACACTCACACACACAAAAACATATTATTTAACCATGAAAGACTAATTTGTCGTGTGGATTTCAAACGGATCCCACTCAGACTTCTGACACACCAGTGGAGGAGGGTCCTGAGTGTCAGTCTCTTAGCTCTGGGGATGGAAGGCCAGCCAGGTGTGACAGCTCTCAGACTGGCTTGTCATGCTGTTATCTGTTGTTGTTATTTGGACTCTGAACAAAGTTGACGGAGTAGGATCCAGTGCCTGTATCCTGGTTCACTTGGAAGTTTGAGGTGGACAGGCCAAAAGGCCGTAGGAACATATTGCCCAAGTCCTTCAGCTTGCCTATGGACAAACAGACAGGGTAAGGCAAAATACATGAAGGCTAAATTATGACAAAAATTGTGATTAAAACAATAAAATGACCAATAACATATGAAAACATTTCCATTTAGGTCTGTATTATTAAACAACCTTTCTCCTTCCTCCCAACACACTGCTTTTTGGTTAACCACTCCCAGCCTAGTGAGTAACAGCTGGATCCACACAACATTATAGGTGACCATGATGGAACAGAACCACCCTAAAACTGCCACGGCATGTTGCGGCCACCCTCACTTGCGAACAATCTGATTTAACATATCACAGTTCACAGTTTCTTGCTGGTCAGTGAATGTATTTTAGTCTCTAGCCTTTTGAAATGTTCCCCTGGGGGTGCAATCTAATCTAGAAAAGCAGTAGGTGAAAAATACAAAAAGGTCTCATACCCATCATCTCTTCCTTCAGCTTCTCATTTCGCTCGTGGATCTGTTGTGGAAGCCGCTGTATGGAGGAGAGAGAAAGAGAGTCAGTCAGTCAAGGTGGCTGGTTACTATTCTGTGGCCCCAACATTTCACACACACACAACAGTGCACATCAGATATGATTTAGCTCCCTCTGATCTCACAACCTTTACCTGTTTGGATTAGAACGTCAAGGACATGGTGTTACTACTTTACCCCCTGGTTGTCTTGACAACGTCACTGTGGTGGGACTATTGCATGAATTAACCCCTGGACTAGAGCTAGTAACCTCAGATGTAGTGGGAAAGGGGGATACCTAGTCAGCTGTACAACTGAACACCAACTGAAATGTGTCTTCCGCATTTAACCAGGGGTGCGGGGGGCTTCCTTAATCAACATCCACGTCTTCGGCACCTAGGGAACAGTGGGTTACCTGCCTTGCTCAGGGGCAGAACGACAGGTTTTACCTTGTCAGCTCGGGGATTCGATCCAGCAACCTTTCGGTTACTGGCCCAATGCTCTAACCACTAGGCCACCCCACAGGTTTTTTCCCCTCAATCCATTGCAGTAATATCTCATTATCCACCTCAGGTCAGAAGGACCCCTTTGCTTTGTAATTATTGGCATATTATATCTAGGGTGCTGGTCTATACAGCATGCTTCCAATGACATACAGTGCCTTCAGAAAGTATTCACACTCCCTAACTTTTTCCACATTTTGTTGTGTTTGAATCGGAATTTAAAATGGATTCAATTGAGATTTCTCCTCACTGGCCTACAGTGCATTCGGAAAATATTCATACCCCTGGACTATTTCCACATTTTGTTACATTACAGCCTTATTCTAAAATGGATTAAAATAGCTTTTCCCCCCTCAATCTACACACAATATCCCCTGAAGACAAACCAAAAACAGGTTGAGATATTTTTGCAAATGTATTACAAAACTGAAATATCACATTTTCATACGTATTCAGACCTTTTACTGAGTACTTTGTTGAAGCACCTTTGGCAGCGATCACAGCCTCGAGTCTTCTTGGGTATGACGCTATAAGCTTGGCACACCTGTATTTGGGGAGTTTCTCCCATTCTTCTCTGCAGATCCTCTCAAGCTCTGTCAGCTTGAATGGGGATCGTCGCTGCACAACTATTTTCAGGTCTCTCCAGAGATGTTCTATTGGGTTCTAGTCCGGGCTCTGGCACTCAAGGACATTCAGAGACTTGTCCCTAAGCCACTCCTGCATTGTCCTGGCTGTGTGCTTAGGATCGTTATCCTGTTGGAAGGAGAATCTTCGCCCCAGTCTGAGGTCCTGAGAGCTCTGGAGCAGGTTTTTAATCAAGGATCTCTCTGTACTTTGTTCCGTTCATCTTTCCCTCGACCCTGATTAGTCTCCCAATCCCTGCCTCTGAAAAACATCCCCAAAGCATGATGCTGCCACCACCATGCCTCACCGTAGGGATTGTGACAGGTTTCCTCCAGACGAGACGCTTTGGCATTCAGGCCAAAGAGTTAGATCTTGGTTTCATCAGACCAGAGAATCTTGTTTCTCATGGTCTGAGAGTTCTTCAGGTGCCTTTTGGCAAACTCCAAGTGGGCTGTCATGTGCCTTTTACTGAGGAGTGGCTTCCGTCTGGTCAATCTACCATAAATTCCTGATTGGTGGAGTGCTGCAGAGATGGTTGTCCTTCTGGAAGATTCTCCCATTTCCACAGAAGAACTCCAGAGCTCTGTCAGAGTGACCATCGGGTTCTTGGTCACCTCCCTGACCAAGGCCCTTCTCCCCCGATTGCTCATTTTGGCCGGCGGCAGGCTCTAGGAAAATAATTGGTGGTTCCAACCTTCTATTAAGAATGATGGAGGCCACTGTGTTCTTGGGGACCTTATCATGTCCAATTGAATATACCACAGATGGACTCCAATCAAGTTGTAGAAACATCTCAAGGATGATTGATGGATGCACAGGATGCACCTGAGCTCAATTTCAAGTCTCACAGCAAAGGGTCTGAATACTTCCGTAAATAAGGTATTTCTGTTAATTTATGAATTTGCAAACATTTCTAAAAATATGCGTTCACTTTGTCATTATGGGGTATTGTGTGTAGATTGATGAGGAAATGTAATCAATTTTAGAATAAGGTTGTAATGTAATAAAATGTGGAAAAAGTCAAGGGGTCTGAATACTTTCCGAATTCACTATACACACACACACACACACACACACACACACACAATACCCCATAGTGGAATTATGTTCCATTTAAAAAAAAAATATATATATATATATATATATATATATATATATATATATATATATATATTTGATAAAATGTTGAGTCAATAAGTATTCAACCCATTTGTTATGTCAAGCCTAAATAAGTTCAGGAGTAAAAATGTGCTTCACATAAGTCACATAATAAATTGCATGGACTCACTCCGTGTGCAACAAGCGTTTATGATTTTTAAATGACTACCTCATCTCTGTACCCCACCCATACAGTTATCTGTAAGGTTCCTCAGTTGAGCAGTACATTTCAAACACAGATTCAACCACAAATACCAGGGAGGTTTTTCAATGACTTACAAAGATGGGCACCTAATGGTAGATCGCAAAAAAGAAGAAAAAAAGCAGACATTGAATATCTATTTGAGCATGGTGAAGTTATTATTTACACTTTGGATGTTGTATCAATACACCCAGTCACTACAAAGATACAGGCGTCCTTCCTAACTCAGTTGCCGGAGAAGAAGGAAACCACTCAGGGGTTTCACCATGGTGGCTTTAAAACAGTTAGTTTAAAGGCTGTGCTGGGCAAGGAGAAAACTGAGGATGGATTAACAACACTGTAGTTACTCCACAATACTAACCTAATTGACAGTGTTATTGGATTTTCCCCAAACATAGCACATTACTGAGTACCACTCTCCATATTTCAAGTATAGTGGTGGCAGCATCATGTTATTGGTATGCTTGTAATTGTTAAGGGCTGGGGAGTTGAAGATAAAAAATAAACGGAATGCAGCTAAGCACAGGCAAAATCCTAGAGGAAAACCCAGTTCAGTCTGCATTCCACCAGACACAGGAAGATGCATTCACCTTTCAGCAGGACAATAACCTAAAACACTTGGCCAAATCTACACTTACCAAAAATACAGTGAATGTTCCTGAGTGGCCGAGTTAGAGTTTTGGCTTAAATCTACTTGAAAATCTATGGCAAGATCTGAAAATGGTTGTCTAGCAATGAACAGCAACCAACTTGACAGATCTGTGTGTAAAACTCTTAGACACTCACAGCTGTAATCACTGCTAAAGGTGCTTCTACAAAGTATTGACTCAGGGTTGTGAATACTTATGTAAATTAGATATTTCTGTATTTCATTTAATCAATCAATTTGAAAATGTCAAAAAAAAACAATTCACTGTCTTTATGGGGTAGTGTGTGTAGATTGGCAGATAAATATATATTTAATTAATGCAGTAACAATGTGGAATAAGTCAAACGGTATGAATACTTTCTGAAGGCTCTGCAACTGCTCTCATCTCACATGATCCATTCTAGACCAAACAAATTAAATGTGGAGCTGTTGGGAGGAGTGGAGTTGATTCTTGGGTGTGTGTGTGTGTGTGTGTGTGTGTGTGTTAGAGCCGGAGGAGATACATTAGACAGAGTATTTGGAGACCATTTAGTGTCTGCCGGTGTAGTTTCATATGAAAATAATTGCACTATACTCCTTCCTCTCTGTATTTTATCTGTCTTCTCCTTGCCTCGGTCTACTCTTCTGTTTCAGGCCAGGCCAAGATGTGCCGACCGCGTTCCAAATGGGTCCTAATCCCCTATAAAGTGCACTAGGCTAGGCCAGTTGTGCGCACCCTTGGGCGGCACACAATTGGCCCAGCATCGTCCGGGTTAGGCCAGGGTAGCCCGTCATTGTATGATAAGATTTTGTTCTTAACTGATTTGCCTAGTTAAATAAAGGTTCATGTTTTTTTTAAAGGGCTGGGCAATATGGACAAAAATCCATATTGCGATAAGTTGCCTGAATTGATGCGATAATGATAAATAGAACGATACATTCAGAACATTAGTGTCGAGCACCAGTTATTATTATTATTATTATATTTTAAACTACTACTACTACTGGTTTGATGGTTGTAGCCAACAATTTTCCCATTAACAATAACCTATATTAGCAAACTTTTTTAATTTCAAACTTCACATTTCTCTAGTATTGGCCACAAAATGCCTGCGATAAGCAGTCGGTGTGGATCATTTTGGGTTTATCGTCCCTGCTCTACTACTTAGTGCACTATATATGTAATAGGGTGGCATTTGAGATGCAGGAGCTGTGAGCTTGTGTTGTGTAAGCCGCCTCCTCATGGCTACATTAGTAAGAGCTGCTGCTTGGCTCCTGTTGCTATGCATGGCCTCATTCAGAACAAAAAAAAACTTCTCTACCCTTGACACAGATACAGCCAACTCCAGCACAGACAGCCTCATAGAATGGAAAGATGAAAAAACCCTTTGTTCAAGCCATTTCAGTTTGCCAATATTGCAAGTTAAACAGTGATGATTAATTCAAACCCTAGCTATTGAACGAGCAAGATCAATGAAATTGTCAAATAAGTGGGTCTCATATCAAAATCTTGTTTTTTCATCCAAGGCAACTCTAACAACATGTAAAACCCAATCCTTATACAGTACTCTCCAAGTGTTAAAAATGAACTATGTGCATGTACTGAATAGAGACCGTTAAGCGCTAAATTGTTACTTTGAGTTAAATGCCAGTTTTTGCCACTAACCATGCAGGCCTCTCTGGCTGCAGGCAGGTTTGGGTCTTTCTCCAGAGCAGCCTTGTAGTCTTCCAAAGCCTCATCCAGCTTGTCTGTTTTCTCATAGAGCTCTGCCCTCCGCAGGATCACCCGCATGTAGTTTGGGTTCAACTCTATAGCTGGAGGTGAAAAAAAACAAGGAAACAAATGTTCAGAGTGCTAGTTACATAGCAATGGGTATGAATAAATGTAATTCACCCATGCATCTGGTGTTGGTGATTTTGATAATAGCAACTGCAATTTACCGGATACACCTGGTTTGGGTGAACAGAAAATATGTAGAAACATGGGGGGTTCTGGAGTGGGAAGTGTGTTTGCTACACACACCATACACTGGTAAAGTAGGACACCAGGTCCCAGACAGTTCAATCATCTGACATGGTTGAATTACAATACATACAGATTTAACAGTCTCACCTTTTGTGCAGTCAGCAATGGCTTTCTCATTCTTATCCTGTTTGCGGGGAAAAATGTTTGATTGAAACTCAGTCTGCATTTTGTTGTGTATTTGTCTAGGTGTTGTACATCTTTTTGGGTAAATAAGTTATGAGATGACATCATCAACTCCAAATGGCCCGTTGATGTCTTGACACATAGGACTCGAATGAATCAGGCAAGAGCATAGCTCCCATTCAAACCTATAGTTACAGTGGAGTACCACTAGGTGTCACAAGAGCTCTGCGTCTTTTTGCCCCGCCACTAAACTGCGCATATGACTTCGCAATAGTAGAAGATAGTTTACTTCGAGACAATTGTGCCATAAAAGGTACACTTTAGCCATATGTTATAATTACATAGGTAGCCGTCTGAGAAGGTATTTTGACAAAACAAACAGAAATGTAGGAAACCTCAGGAGGGTAATAACAATCAACTAGGTAAACTCAGACAGGTCCTCAGAATTCCCCACTTGGTTAAGTTTATTGTTGCTATCAGTCTTACCAGGTGCAGGCGGGCAGCAGCACGGTTAGAGAAGAGGATAGCCCTCTCCTTGCTGTAACACACAGGGCACACTCCCAAAGCTGCCGTGTAAGACTCCTCTGCCTCAGTGTGCTCTAGGAAGATAAAGGGTCAGTCAATTCCTATTGGACACGTTTCCACTAACAGCCGTCCTACAGCAGTTTAGCCTACAGCAGCTTACCTCCACTCTTGAACTGACTGTTCCCCTTGTCCTTTAGTGTCATGCTCTCCTCTCTGCGGCTCTATGGCACAAAGGAAACAAACATTAAACACAAAAGATGGGGAGCTTTTGCAATGTCAACTTACTAAGCACCAAATGATGGTTGTAGAGTTTCAAGTTGGAAAAAAAGCATCTTGCATTTCGGTGAGTTATTATTATAACAGAAACACGTTGTAGGAAACTAATGTTTAGACTAGGATAAAATTCACCTCCTTTTCTTCCTCTGTCAGGACTTTCTCCACTTCTCTCAGATACTCCTCGTCAAACTCAGGAGCTGGGTTCTCTTCTCCTTTCAGTTCAGTATCAGAATCTCCCCCTTCAACTGCCAAACTCATGTCTTCTTCAGTGCACTCATCCCAACTTTCTTTCTCCTCCTCCATTCCTTCACCTCTCTCCCCCTCTTTATCTTCCAATATTGTCGTTCTCACCCCTGACATCACAGCTTCTCCTAACTCTGCATTGATGTGTTCTTTCTCTGTGTTTTGTGAGTTGTTCAATCGGACTGTCTCTTTACTGTCTCCCTCTGCTCCCTGGCATAACGGTGGGGCTTCTGAACAGTCAGTCTTCCTTTCATTGTCACCCATGGAGCCGTCTGCTCCATCCAGAGACTCCTCACAGTCAAAGAAGGCATCGTCCTCCTGCTCAGTACCCCTGTGGGCTGCTGTGCTTTGGCTGTCTGGACATTCATGTTGTTTGGATACTCTCATAGCATTGGTCAGAGAGTTGGTCATCTTGTCAAGGAGCACCTCGGACTCCTTTTCTGCTGTGGAATCCATACAATTTTCTCCCTGTACAAAACTTCACATAAGAAGAAGGCGTTGTAGTCAGTTCTACATTCTGTCAATTTAACCTGCATCTCAGTTTAATCTAAGGATAGACTATGTCACAGTGCACTGAGATACCAGTGACCAGAGATAATATAATTCACATAGCTAGCCAGAGCAGTGGCCTCAAGCTCTCAAATCTCAGCTAGCAGGGTGATTCTCATTAAAACAGTTTTAAAATGTCTGTAGCAAATTGAGTTACAAAACTATGATGCATCCTAAAAAAAATCGACTATCATTCTGAGGAATAAGATGTGTAGTTTTTGGGAAAGTGTCTTATTTTAAATACATTAACATTTAACACATTTAAAAAAATTTCACCCCAAAGTCTTATTACCGAAATGAGTCCAGATTAATTTCTTTATTTGAATAAAACAAAATACAGAGTGTACAAAGCAATATGTACACCTGTATTCGAGCTTGAAATATGTTCAGAACCTAACAAGGGGGAGGAGACAGGTTAAGACTTTTAAGCCTAGAGACAACTGAGACACGGATTGTGTATGTGTGCCATTCAGAGGCTGAATGGGCAAGAAAATATTTAAGTGCATTTGAACAGGGTATGGTAGTAGGTGCCAGGTGCATCGGTTTGAGTCAAGAACTGCAACGCTGGTGGGTTTTTCACGATCAACATGGGCCAGCATCAGTGTGGAACACCCTCTAGAGTCCATAAACTGACAAATTGAGGCTGTTCTGAGGGGAAAGGGGGTGCAACTCAAAAACAGGAGTATTAGGAGTATTATAGCAGCAAAGGGGGGACCAACTCTATATTAATGCCCATGATTTTGGAATGAGATGTTCGACAAGCAGGTGTCCACATACTTTTGGTCATGTAGTGTATTTCTTTTCAAGGACCATCAATTTGTAATAGTTCTTATTTTGCAATTGTTTCTAGTCGCCACCAGATGGCAGGATATCGCCACAACCTGATATGTGGATACTTGCTCATGGAACATCTCATTCCAAAATCATGGGTATTAATGTGAAGTTGGTCCCCCCCTTTGCTGCTATAACAGCTTTAACTCTTCTGGGAAGGCTTTCCACTAGATGTTTGAACATTACTGTGGGGACTTGCTTCCATTCAGCCACAAGAGCATTAGTGAGGTCGTGCACCGATGTTGGGCGATTAGGCCTGGCTCGCAGTCGGCGTTACAATTCATCCCAAAGGTGTTCGATGGGGGTGAGGTCAGGGCTCTGTGCAGGCCAGTCAAGTTCTTCCACACCGATCAACAAATCATATCTGTATGGACCTCGCTTTGTTCACGGGGGCATTGTCATGCTGAAATAGGAAAGGGCCTTCCATAAACTGTTGCTACAAAGTTGGAAGCACAGAATCATCAGAATGTCATTGTATGCAGTAGCGTTAAGATTTCCCTTCACTGAAACTAAGATGCCTAGTGCAAACCATGAAAAACAGCCCCAGAACATAAGTCCTCCTCCACCAAACATTACAGTTGGCACTATGCATTGGGGCAGGTATGTTCTCCAGGCATCCGCCAAACCAAGAGTTGACCGTCGGACTGCCAGATGTGCCACGTTGAAAGTAACTGAGCTTTTCAGTAAGGCCATTCTACTGCCAATGTTCCGTCTATGGAGATTGCATGGCGGTGTGCTCGATTTTAAACATCTGTTAGCAAAGGGTGTGGCTGAAATAGCCAAATCCACTAATTTGAAAGGATGTTCACATACTTTTGTATATATAGTGTACATGAAGTGGTAAATCAGTACTGATATTGTAATTTGAGTAGTGATGAGCAGAATTTAGGACATACCAGTGAACACACATTTCCCATTCACATTCCTAAACAATTCCAGCTTAATGATAGTATTGTACACTGAACAAAAATATAAAACGCAACATGTTGGTTTCATGAGCTGAAATAAAAGATCCCAGAAACTTTCCATACGCACAAAAATCGTATTTTCTCAAATATTGTGCACAAATTTGTTTACATCCCTGTTAGTGAGTATGTTTTCCTTTGCCAAGATAATCCATCCACCTGACAGATGTGGCATATCAAGAAGCTGATTAAACCGCATGATCATTACACGGGTACACCTCGTGCTGGGGACAATAAAAGGCCAATCTAAAATGTCACAACACAATGCCACAGATGTCTCAAGTGGAGGGAGCATACAATTGGCATGCTGACTGCAGGAATGTCCAGCAGAACTGTTGAGAGATCATTTAATGTTAATTTCTCGACCATAAGCCACCTCCAACATTGTTTTAGAGAAATTGGCAGTACGTCCAACAGGGCTCACAACCACAGACCACCTGCATGGCGTTGTGTGGGCGAGCGGTTTGCTGTCAACACTAAACACAGTGCCACATGGTGGCAGTGGGGTTATGCTATGGGCAGGCATAAGCTACGGACAACAAACACAATTTTATCGATGGCAATTTGAATGCACAGAGATACTGTGACGAGATCCTAAAGACCCATTGTCGTGCCATTCATCCTCCGCCATCACCTCAGTTTCAGCATGATAATGTACGGCCCCATGTCACAAGGATCTGCACACAATTCCTGGAAATTGAAAATGTCCCAGTTTTTCTATGGCCTGCATAATCACCAGATACAGTGCCTTGCGAAAGTATTCGGCCCCCTTGAACTTTGCGACCTTTTGCCACATTTCAGGCTTCAAACATAAAGATATAAAACTGTATTTTTTTGTGAAGAATCAACAACAAGTGGGACACAATCATGAAGTGGAACGACATTTATTGGATATTTCAAACTTTTTTAACAAATAAAAAACTGAAAAATTGGGCGTGCAAAATTGTTCAGCCCCTTTACTTTCAGTGCAGCAAACTCTCTCCAGAAGTTCAGTGAGGATCTCTGAATGATCCAATGTTGACCTAAATGACTAATGATGATAAATACAATCCACCTGTGTGTAATCAAGTCTCCGTATAAATGCACCTGCACTGTGATAGTCTCAGAGGTCCGTTAAAAGCGCAGAGAGCATCATGAAGAACAAGGAACACACCAGGCAGGTCCGAGATACTGTTGTGAAGAAGTTTAAAGCCGGATTTGGATACAAAAAGATTTCCCAAGCTTTAAACATCCCAAGGAGCACTGTGCAAGCGATAATATTGAAATGGAAGGAGTATCAGACCACTGCAAATCTACCAAGACCTGGCCGTCCCTCTAAACTTTCAGCTCATACAAGGAGAAGACTGATCAGAGATGCAGCCAAGAGGCCCATGATCACTCTGGATGAACTGCAGAGATCTACAGCTGAGGTGGGAGACTCTGTCCATAGGACAACAATCAGTCGTATATTGCACAAATCTGGCCTTTATGGAAGAGTGGCAAGAAGAAAGCCATTTCTTAAAGATATCCATAACAAGTGTTGTTTAAAGTTTGCCACAAGAGACAAGAGACACACAAGAGACACACCAAACATGTGGAAGAAGGTGCTCTGGTCAGATTAAACCAAAATTGAACTTTTTGGCAACAATGCAAAACGTTATGTTTGGCGTAAAAGCAACACAGCTGAACACACCATCCCCACTGTCAAACATGGTGGTGGCAGCATCATGGTTTGGGCCTGCTTTTCTTCAGCAGGGACAGGGAAGATGGTTAAAATTGATGGGAAGATGGATGGAGCCAAATACAGGGCCATTCTGGAAGAAAACCTGATGGAGTCTGCAAAAGACCTGAGACTGGGACGGAGATTTGTCTTCCAACAAGACAATGATCCAAAACATAAAGCAACATCTACAATGGAATGGTTCAAAAATAAACATATCCAGGTGTTAGAATGGCCAAGTCAAAGTCCAGACCTGAATCCAATCGAGAATCTGTGGAAAGAACTGAAAACTGCTGTTCACAAATGCTCTCCATCCAACCTCACTGAGCTCGAGCTGTTTTGCAAGGAAGAATGGGAAAAAATGTCAGTCTCTCGATGTGCAAAACTGATAGAGAAATACCCCAAGAGACTTACAGCTGTAATCGCAGCAAAAGGTGGCGCTACAAAGTATTAACTTAAGGGGGCTGAATAATTTTGCACGCCCAATTTTTCAGTTTTTGATTTGTTAAAAAAGTTTGAAATATCCAATAAATGTCGTTCCACTTCATGATTGTGTCCCACTTGTTGTTGATTCTTCACAAAAAAATACAGTTTTATATCTTTATGTTTGAAGCCTGAAATGTGGCAAAAGGTCGCAAAGTTCAAGGGGGCCGAATACTTTCGCAAGGCACTGTATGTCATCCATTTAACATGTTTGGGATGCTCTGGATCGACATGTAAAACAGCTTCTTTCAGTTCTCTTAATATCCAGAAACTTCGCACACCCATTGAAGATAAGTAGGACAACATTCCACAGGCCACAATTAACAGCCTAATTAACTCTATGCGAAGGAGAAGATGACTGGTTTTCTGATCCACTCTCATACCCCTTTTTAAGGTATCTGTGACCAACAGATGCATATCTGTATTCCCAGTTATGTGGAATCCATAGATTTGGGCCTAATTTATTTATTTCAATTGACTGATTTCCTTATGTGAACTGTAACAGTAAAATACTCAAAATTGTTGCATGTTGCATTTATATTTTTGGATATTTGAGAATCTACTACTTAACAGCTACAAAAAAGCGTCTTGCTTCCAACGGGCAGCTTTATAGTGTCACCGGTCGGGAGAAGGGCGGGTGGACTGTGAGGAAAACGGCACGCGAATGGCAGGATCTGGGCTGCCGCTTGATAAAGAGGAATATCGCGGGCACCCCTGAATGAGGAGATTGGCAAAAAAAGCACTTGAGGTTGTTGAAGAGAAAAAGTCACAATGTAGAACTGGCGCCAGAGCAGGATGCAGCGTTGTGTCTCTCCCCCTTCATGTGGCTATTCAGGGCCGATTTACCCATGCTGGCAATGTCAAAGTCTTTTTCTTTGTACTTTACACGGTGTGGGTTGGTTGAGTTCAGTGATGTAGTGGTAAAAAAAGGTGGGTAAACTATAATGAACAAAAATATAAAACAACAAGTAATACGTTGGTCACATGTTTCATGAACTGAACTAAAATATCCCAGAATTGTTTCATACGCAAAAAAAGCTGGATTGAATCTACATTTGCCCATCATTTTAGCTATCGATGTGATGTTCGGCAGCACCTAATCAATCAGTTCTGTAACTGCCTGGCTGAGTGGCAGTGTGTGGGTAGAATGAGCGAGCTCGCCTGGCAACCAGAGCGCAAAACACGTGAGGAAATAAAACTCAATAGTCTGCCTGGAAATTAATTTGCAAGACCAACATATTTTTCTAATATTTTTTTAAACATATTTGATCCTTTTCTGTTCCACTCATTTTAATTCAAGTACCAAGTTGAGAAAGTGTCTGATTTTCAAGGAATTCTAGGACTTGAATTTCAGAGTGCCAAATTAAAGTACTTTAAGCACCTTGTGCGAAACCAAAGTCAGACCTTTTCATCAGGTAAGCAATGGCAAAAAAATATTTGAAATATTGATTTGTATGTAAAAAAATGTAACTGTTGAGGTAATGAGAATTTTGTGAAAATGTTGGTAAAATGCATAACATCTGATTTAAAAAAAAAAATATAATTAAGATATAGATAAGTACAGACTAATCGCAGTGAATCAAGAGAAAATTGGGTTGAAAAATTACAAGGATTATTATTATTTTTTGACAGCTACACTTTGAAATGGCAGTGAAATGTGAATGCGTCCATACAGACATCAAAGAGTAGGTAGTGTAAGGCAAGGCACAGAGAATGTTCGACCAACCTTTACTTGGAGACAAACACGTCTTCTAAACTTCCATGTGTAGTTGCAGGGGTTTATTTGAATTCAGAAAATGATCTGTTATTCAATAAAATAAACAATCCATTAAGTAATGCAACAACGTGTACTCTGCCATCTTGTATTTTAAAAATCTTCCCATTGATCGAGAGGCGAGTGTCATCATGACATGCTGCACTTTGGGTAGGACACCCATCTCAAACAATAACAGAAGATTTGAAATAGATGAGATGACAGCGTACATATTGTTGGATTACTTAATGGATAAATATTTTTATTTAACTGAATAACAGAACATTTTCTAAATTCAAACAAACCCCATGCAACTACACATGGAAGTTTAGAATACGTGTTTGTCTTCCAAGTCAGCAATTGAAGAAGTATCGCCAAGTAAAGGTTGTTCGAACATTCTCTGTGCTATGCTTTACACTACCTACTGTGTAACAGCTGTATGGAAGCATTCATATACAGTGACTTCAGGAAGTATTCACGTCCCCTTTACATTTTCCACATTTTGTTGTGCTACAGCCTGAATTTAAAATGGATTCAAATGTAGATTTTGTCACTGGCCTACGACACACAATACCCCATAATGTCAAAGTGGATTTAAAAAAAAAAAGTTTTACAAATGAATAAAAAATGAAAAGCTGAAATGTATTGAGTCAATAAGTATTCAACTCCTTTGTCATGGCAAGCCTAAATAAGTTGAGGAGTAGAAATGTGCTTAACAAGTCACATAATACGTTGCATGGACTCTGTGTGCAATAATAGTGTTTAACATGAGTGTTGAATGACTACCTCATCTATGTACCACACACATACAATTATTTGTAAGGTCCCTTAGTTGAGCAGTGAATTTCAAACACAGATTCAACCACAAGGCACCGATTAGTAAAGCTAATAAAAAGTAGACATTGAAAATCTCTTTGAGCATGGTGAAGTTAACAACTACACTTTGGATGTTGTATCAATACACCCAGTCACTACAAAGATAAAGGCGTCCTTCCTAACTCAGTTGCCGGAGAGGAAGGAAACCGCTCAGGGATTTCACCATGAGGCCCACGGTGACTTTAAAACAGAGTTTAATGGCTGTGATAGGAGATAACTGAGGATGGATCAACAACACTGTAGTTACAGTGGGGCAAAAAAGTATTTAGTCAGCCACCAATTGTGCAAGTCCTCCCACTTAAAAAGATGAGAGAGGCCTGTAATTTTCATCATAGGTACACTTCAACTATGACAGACAAAATGTGGGAAAAAAATCCAGAAAATCACATTGTAGGATTTTTAATGAATTTATTTGCAAATTATGGTGGAAAATAAGTATTGCAATAATGGGATCTAAAACCAGACTGAAGCATTTGGTATACATTATTTGTCTTCGGGAAGGCAGTGAGTTGCTGCGCAGTGCTCTACTCTCCAGCTACCCGGTTAAAGCACTAAATAAACTTCAGTTAGTGCTAAACACGGCTGCTAGAATCCTGACAAGAACCAAATAAAATCATATTACTCCAGTTAGCCTCTACATTGGCTTCCTGTTAAGGCTAGGGCTGATTTCAAGGTTTTACTGCTAAAGCATTACATTGGATTGATCCTACCTATCTCTCCAATTTGGTCCTGCCGTACATACCTACACGTACGCTACGGTCACAAGACACAGGCCTCCTTATTGTCCCTATAATTTGCTAAGCAAACAGCTGGAGGCAGGGCCTTCTCCTATAGACCTCACTTTTTATTGAACGGTCAGCATATCGATGTGAGAGACACAGACTCGGTCTCGAGTCTTTACTGAAGACTCATCTCTTCAGTAGGTTCTATGATTGAGTGTAGTCTGGCCCATGGGTACGAAGGTGAACGGCAAGGCACTGGAGCGACGAACTGCCCTTGCTGTCTCTGCCTGGCCGGCTCTCTCCACTGGGATTCTCTGTCTCTGACCCTATTACGCGGCCTGAGTCACTGGCTTACTAGTGCTCTGCCTTGCCGTCCCTAGGAGGGGTGCGTGACTTGAGTGGGTTGAGTCACAGATGTAATCTTCCTGTCTGGTTTTGCACCCCCCTCAGGCTTGTGCGGTGGAGATCTTTGTGGGCTATACCCCTCTCTCAGTCTCTAGTGTCTGCTGCAAGAGTCTATGTGCCGGGGGGCTAAGGTCAGTCTGTTATATCTGGTGTAATTCTCATGTCTTATCAAGTGTCCTGTGTGAATTTAAGCATGCTCCCTCTAATTATCTCTCTCCCTCCACTCCCGGAGGACCTGAGCCCTAGGATCATGCCTCAGGACTACCTAGCCTGATGACTCCTGGCTGTCCCCAGTACACCTGGTCATGCTACTGCTACAGTTTCAACTGTTCTACCTGCGGCTAGGAAACCCTGATCAGTTCACCGGTCGTGCTACCTACCACCGGACCTGTTGCACCCTCTACAACCGCTGTGATTATTTGATACTGCTGGTCATCTATGAATGTTTGAATATCTTGAAGAACAATCTGTCCTTAAATGGCTATGTACTCTTATAATCTCCACCCGGCACAGTCAGAAGAGGACTGGCCACCCCTCTGAGCCTGGTTCCTCCCTAGGTTTCTTCCTAGGTTCCTGCCTTTTTAGAGAGTTTTCCCTAGCCACCGTGCTTCTACATCTGCATTGCTGGGTTTCTGTATAGCACTTTGTGACATCTGCTGATGTAAAAAGGGCTTTATAAAAAAAATGATTTATTGATTGAATTAACATCTTGTCCTAAATACAAAGTGTTATGTTTGGGTTAAATCCAAATATAACACATTACTGAGTATCCCACTCCATATTTTCAAGCATAGTGGTGGCTGCATCATGTAACGGGTACGCTTGTAATCATTAAGGACTGAGGAGTTTTTCAGGATAAAAAAACAAAACAATGGAGCTAAGCACAGGCAAAATCCTAGAGGAAAACCTGGTTCAGTCTGCTTTCCACCAGACACTGGGAGATGAATTCACCTTTCAGCTGTACAATAATCTAAAAACAAGGCCAAATCTACACTGGAGTTGCCTACCAAGAAGACAATGAATGTTCCTGAGAGGCCGAGTTACAGTTTTGACTTAAATTTACTTAAAAATCTATGGCAAGACCTGAAAATGGTTGTCTAGCAATGGTCAACAACCAATTTGACAGAGCTTAAATAATTTTGAAAATAATAAAATGGGCAAATGTTGCACAATCCAGGTGTGTAAAGCTCTTACACTTAGCCAGAAAGACAAACTGCTGTAATCACTGCCAAAGATGATTCTACAAAGTATTGACTCAGGGGTGTGAGTACTTATGTAAATGTAATCTTTCTGTATTTCATTTTCAGTAAATTTGCTAACATTTCTAAAAACATGTATTCACTTTGTCATTATGGGGTATTGTGTGTAGATGGGTGAGAAATGTATTTAAACCAATTTGAATCCAGGCTGTAACAACAATTGCGGAATAAATCAAGGGGTGTGAATACTCCGAAGGCAATGTATCACCGCCGTTTAAGCCTCTTGATGTCAGCTCCCTCTCTAACACGAATGTAGAGGCATGGACACTTTTTTTTACTTCTAGCTACTACGTTCGCTACAAAACTGTTTACTTAATATTAGCATTATGTTTGCTTATCTAGCAGCAAAAAAAAAATGTTTTACTTCAGCGATAAAGCTAACGTTAGCTTGCTAACTAGTCAGCTAAATTCATGCGTTAGCTAGCTAGCATAATGCTACCTAACATGTACAGACCCAAATTATACACAGTTTGACATTTGAATTATGTTTTCTTCATATACATTTCAATACCTGAAGCTAAATTACGTCTTCACCATCATAAACATATATATATATATTACAAAGGTTCGTTAAGGAGTATAATATTGCATATTTAGGATTTAGTACAGTCCTACCTCTACTCACGATGACGTTCCCTCTGTAAACAATTCTTCCGCTTGCTTATCCAATCACATAAGGGTTACGACCCCAAAGAACTCTGGGATATGTAGTCATTAAGGAAACACTTGGCTTAATGAATGTTTCACATAAATACTGTCTGTTTCGTCACAGAATTATTCTTTGGTTTCACCCTGAAGAAAACCATTAAAAACCGACTAATTCATGAATGAATCTCTCTCAAACGTGCCTTTCAGAAATCCAGCTAACAATTCTAGGGAGAGAAAGCGTTTTTGTAATGTTACTCTAATGTTTGAGTGTTCTATCTATGTTAGCAAGAATATTAGAATATTTTGGTGTTAAAGTTAGGTGAACATTCCCTCAATGTCAAGCAGAACTGATTTAGAACGTGTTTGCAATGTTCACAGAATATACTACATCAATGTTCTAGATGTGTTATATGGGACATTGCAAGAACATTCATGTGTCCAGTTAGGAGAATATTCCCTCAACGTCCCACCAAACATACACAGGACATGGATGCCATTGTTCTCACAATACAAGATATTAATGTTCTAGACAAGCTTCATGGAAATGTTGAAAGAACATTTCTGTGTATCAGTTGTCAGGATGTCAATCTGATGGTCTCAAAGAAACATTGTCCAAAAAAGGTATATTTCATTAAACATCACACCTTGTTACTGTTGTCAAGTACATCAAGGCCTTGATTGGTGAACCACTGATTCATTACCAGCTACAAGTTTAGGGATACTCACACACAGTGGTGTTTCACATACAGCAGTGTTTTCAACACTTTGCATGTTCATTTATATAGTAATTATGATTTAACATGTCCTCACCTGGGCTTTGAACTCACAAACCTCTTGGTTTACAGTACTCAGATCTTCTTGCTACGCCACCATGTCTGTGTCAGTTATCAGTTAATTTGACTATTCTCTCATCATTCTCTCATTTCCTTATTTCAACCATTTAAGAGATTTCTGTATAGTTGTTTAATGGTTTTGGCACATAATAACCCGTTATAATGATACTCCTGAACCACTATGATCAACGCAAGTTTTTCTTGAGTGTACTTTGAACTGAACTCAGATTTACTTCAAAGTGCATTCATCCTATTGCTTAGACATATCAAGTTGTTTCAGACCTACAAAAGTGCATTGTTCAGGGGAGTTAGATTTTCTTCTGGACAATATTCTCCTACCACACAGAAAAGTTGACATATAATTGCTTTTGCAACGTTCCCATGAAACATGTCTAGAACATTATTTTAGGGTTCTGAGAACATGGTAACCATGCTCTGGGTAAGTTCTATTTTACATTAAGGGAATGGACTCTTGGAAACATTCCTTGCACATCACAGGAACATTCCAATGACAACATTTGATGTATATCGTGCTGCTCAGTTGGTAGAACATGGCACTTGCAACACCAGGGTTGTGGGTTTGATTCCCACGGGGACCAGCATGAAAATGTGTGCTCTGGATAAGAGTTTCTGCTAAATGACTTAAATGTTAATGAGACTAAGGGAACATTCTCTAAAGCTGTGGGAATGTTTGTTGTTAGCTGCGATCTGTGTAAAGATTAGCCCTCATTCATCTTATTTAAGGGCTCTGGAATCAATGAATGGGCTTGGTTGAACTGGATGGAGTGGAGAGAAGGTTATTTTACTGGATAAAACCCTGTCTCAGTCATTTCTCATTTGTGTAGCCCAGTTAGCGCTAAAACATTCATCATCAACATCCCTTTGAGATCCCTTTTTAGTATTTGCTAGAAAAAGCCTGAAATATGCATAAGAGATGGTACTTGCTCTACAAATCCGAATGCTGTTATCTTGGGTACAAATTATACAAGTTGTGGGACCATTTTGGGAGGGAGAAAAGGGTATTATTGAGATCAAATGACATGGACAGATACATCCTCAAAAAGTGCTTTATAGCTGAATGCTGACATAGAAAATGTCTCTGTCACATTCTCTGCTGAACATCTATTTTTTATGATGTACACAGTATTATGTATCACTGAATGGATTAGGGACATATTTGCAAAGGAGTGTGTTCTTGACCCTGATGATAAACGTCATGCCTTGACCTCTGCTGCTATGCTTTCATGCTGCCATCAAACAGACAGTGCTTAAGATCATTACTTGCATCGTTCTATAAACACTTCAGGCTACCAAATTCCACAAGACCCAGACAAGTGATGCCACACTTAATAAGGAGCTTATTTTCTGGTCCTTTATCACCTGGTGAATGCTGTTGTTCACCCACAATAAACACTGTTGATACTGGAATGTGTGATCTATGAAGTTATCCATAAATATTTGTCCCATTCCCTTAAAAGGAGGGTGATATGTATGTTATAACTTTCATTATAATGATGAAACTGAGAAATGATGAGGAACAGCCAGGAACGTTCATAAATCACGTTTATTTAACCTCTGCAATCAAAACTAAATAACAATGCACTACAAATCAATTTATTTACACAGAAATCACCTCTGTGCTGTCTTATCTGTGTCTGCTGAACAGAATGTACAGTGATTGGTAGGAGAAATGGAGTAGTATACTGTACGTTTCCAACGGTCCGATCTCCCTCACATAGTCCAGCTATAAAGTAATAATTTTTGTCTGAATTAAGATTGATACATTTTAATATGACTACATATTTTCAAGAGGGCTAACATCCATTAACGTTATTAGTAGTATTTCTGAATTAAGGCATTTGATTTTACAATATCTTTCAATTCAGAGCTTGCAAGAAAGGCATTTCACTGTACTTGTGCACATGACATTAAAACATGAAATCTGAACAGCCATAGAGGGTCTTGATTTTAATTTCATTTAATGTATTTATTTGAAATCTTATTCGGCATAGTTAGATTGTTACTGCACTGTCCCTCTAAATTGTTTGAGATAAAAAGCACATTCCCCCTTTAAATAAAACATTTTCTATCACATATACCGTCATCTAAATAAATAAATACAATATCAATCCCAAGTTTAGCAGATGTGAACTACAAATGCTGCAGATGTGTACAAACGCTGCAATACGATACTGTAAATCAAGATACATATGCCTTCAAACAATAAAAATGCAATATTACATTACACAGTGGCTGTTGTGGAACACTACATATACATTCTTAAATTGAGAGAACAAACCCAAATACACATGGGGATTGATGTCAACCATGAACCTAAATGATCTCAACACAATGCTTTCAATAGCCTTTACTGGGCAGCTAGCTATCAAATATAAATGTTTCACTAAACATACAAATAGAACAAATACAATATGACAAGAAGAATGTGTTTCACCCTCCAAAATAGTCGAGACAATTATCTTTTATACACACTGAGTGTATGAAAGATTAGGAACACCTTCCTAAACTCAGCAACAAAAAAAAGAAACGTCCCTTTTTCAGGACCCTGTCTTTCAAAGATCATTCGTAAAAATACAAATAACTTCACAGATCTTCATTGTAAAGAGTTTAAACACGGTTCCCCATGCTTGTTCAATGAACCATAAACAATTAAGGAACATGCACCTGTGGAACGGTCGTTAAGACACTAACAGCTTACAGACGGTAGGCAATTAAGGTCACAGTAATGAAAACTTAAGACACCGAAGAGGTTTTTCTACTGACTCTGAAAAACACAAAAAGAAAGATGTCCAGAGTACCTGCACATCTGCGTGAATGTGCCTTATGCATGCTGCAAGGAGGCATGAGGACAGCAGATTTGGCCAGGGCAATACATTGCAATGTCTGTACTGTGAGATGCTTAAGCCAGCGCTACAGGGAGACAGGACGGACAGCTGATCATCCTCTCAGTGGCAGACCACGTGTAACAACACTTGCTCAGGATCGGTACATCCGAACATCACACATGCGGCACAGGTACAGGATGGCAACAACAACTGCCCGAGTTACACCAGGAATGCACAATCCCTTCATCAGTGCTCAGACTCTCCGCAATAGGCTGAGAGAGGCATGACTGAGGGTTTGTAGGCCTGTTGTAAGGCAGGTCCTCACCAGACATCACCGGCACAAACAAACAGTCGCTGGACCAGACAGGACTGGCAAAAAGTGCTCTTCACTGACGAGTCGCGGTTTTGTCTCCACAGGGGTTATTCGCGTTTATCGTCGAAGGAATTAGTGTTACACCGAGGCCTGTACTCTGTAGCGGGATCGATTTGGAGGTGGAGGGTCCGTCATTGTCTGGGGTGGTGCGTCACAACATCATCGGACTGAGCTTGTTGTCATTGCAGGCAAATCTCAACGCTGTGCTTTACAGGGAAGACATCCTCCTCCCTCATGTGGTACCCTTCCTGCAAGCTCATCCTGACATGACCCTCCAGCATGACAATGCCACCAGCCGTACTGCTCGTTCTGTGCGTGATTTCCTGCAAGACAGGAATGTTTTGCCATGGCCAGCGAAGAGCCCGGATCCCAATCCCATTGAGCACGTCTGGGACCTGTTAGATCAGAGGGTGAGGGCTTGGGCCATTCCCCCCCAGAAATGTCTGGGAACATGCAGGTGCCTTGGTGGAAGAGTGGGGTAACATCTGACAGTAAGAACTGACATAACTGGTGCAGTCCATGAGGAGGAGTACTTAATTGCAGCTAGTGGCCACACCAGATACTGACTGTTACTTTTGATTTTGACCCTCCCCCTTTGTTCAGGGACACATTATTCAATTTCTGTTAGTCACATGTCTGTGGAACTTGTTCAGTTTATGTCTCAGTTGTTGAATCTTGTTATGTTCATACAAATATTTACACATGCTAAGTTTGCTGAAAATAAACACAGTTGACATTGAGAGGACATTTCTTTTTTTGCTGAGTTTGTTATCGATTTGCACCCCCTTTGGGTGGTGGACCATTCTTGATACACATGGGAAACTGTTGAGCGTGAAAACCCAGCAGCGTTGCAGTTCTTGACAAAAACCGGTGCGCCTGGAAACTACTACCATACCCTGTTCAAAGGCACTTAAATATTTTGTCTTGCCCATTTACCCTCTGAATGGCAGACACACAATCCATGTCTCAATTGTTTCAAGGCTTAACAATACTTCTTTAACCTGTCTCCTCCACTTCATCTACACCAATTGAAGTGGATTTAACAAGTGACATCAATAAGGGATCATAGCTTTCACTTGGATTCACCTGGTCAGTCTATGTCATGGAAAGGTGTCCTAATTTTTTGTACACTCAGTGTATGTTACAATGCAGAGCAGTGCAACCAAAGTCAAGACTTGGGCAAAGTTGATCCCCTTCAAGGGCCTAGTTACTGTTTTTTTTTGTCACCTCGGTGCAATTCTCACAAGTATGTGGTACATTTTCACAACTCTTAGTACAAATCTCAAAACAGATAATAAAAAAGGCAGTTATTTCAGAAGTCTAAGCAAATTTTCAACTGACTAAGTGTTTAATCTAGAAATACATTTTTGACATTGCAATACATGTTCAGATAAAGTTATTGCTATTCACAATGCAATGCTCTCATTATTTTGATATAATTCTCATCTCTTTTTTTAAGAGACATTTACTCTTACTTAATTCGACTGCTTTTAATTGATAATCACTTAAATGTATGGTAAACCTATAGATTTAACATGTAAATTGGTTTGTTAACTACAGATTTTGAGAACTACATAATGAAAATGTATGTTTGTAAAGTAGAAACATAAAATGTATGATATATATATATATATATATACCAAAGTTGTAGAACAACTACTCATTCAAGGGGTTTTCTTTATTTATTTTTACTATTTTCTACATTGTAGAATAATGGTGAAGACATCAAAACTATGAAATAACACATATGAAATCATGTAGTAACCAAAAAAGTATTCAACAAATCAAAGTATATTTTGTATTTGAGTCTTCAAATAGCCATGTTTTGTCTTGATGACAGCTTTGCACACTTTTGACATTCTGTCAACCAGCTTCACCTGGAATGCTTTTCCAACAGTCTTACAGGAGTTCCCACATATGCTGAGCACTTGCTGGCTGCTTTTCCTTCACTCTGCGGTCTGACACATCCCAAACCATCTCAATTGGGTTGAGGTCGGGGGATTGTGGAGGCCAGGTCATCTGATGCAGCACTCCATCACTCTCCTTCTTGGTAAAACAGCCCTTACACAGCCTGGATGTGCGTTTGGTCATTGTCCTGCTGAAAAACAAATGATAGTCCCACTAAGCGCAAACCAGATGGGATGGCATATCGCTGCAGAATGCTGTGGTAGCCATGCATGTTAAGTGTGCCTTGAATTCTAAATAAATCACAGACAGTGTCACCAGGAAAGTACCCCCACACTATAACACCTCATCCTCCATGTTTTACAGTGGGAAATACACATGCAGAGATCATCTGCTCACCCACATCGCATCTCACAAAGACACAGCCGTTGGAACCAAAAATCTCAGACCAAAGAATATAAATACTTTTTCGGTTACAACGTGATTCCATATGTGTTATTTCATAGTTTTACTGTATTCAATGTTATTCTACAGTGTAGAAAATAGTAAAAATAAACAAAAACCCTTGATTGAGTAGGTGTTCTAAAACTTTTGACTGATATATATATATATATATATATATATATATATACTATATACAGTTGAAGTTGGAAGTTTTCATACTCTTAGGTTGGAGTCATTAAAAATCATTTTTCAACCATTCCACAAATGTATTGTTAACAAACTATAGTCTTGGCAAGTCGGTTAGGACATCTACTTTGTGCATGACACAAGTCATTTTTCCAACAACTGTTTAAAGACAGATTATTTCACTTATAATTCCCCGTGTCACAATTCCAGTGGGTCAGAAGTTTACATACACTAAGTTGACTGTGCCTTTAAACAGCTTGGAAAATTCCTGAAAATTATGTCATGGATTTAGAAGCTTCTGATAGGCTAATTGACATGATTTGAGTAAATTGGAGGTGTACCTGTGGATGTTTTTCAAGGCCTACCTTAAAACCCAGTGCCTTTTTGCTTGACATCATGGGAAAACCAAAATAAATCAGCCAAGACCTAAGAAAAAACAGTTGTAGACCTCCACAAGTCTGGTTCATCCTTGGGAGCAATTTCCAAACGCCTGAAGGTACCGCGTTCATCTGTACAAATGATAGTATGCAAGTATAAACACCATGGGACCACGCAGCTGTCATACTGCTCAGGAAGGAGACGCGTTCTGTCTCCTAGAGATGAACGTACTTTGGTAAGAAAAGTGCAAATCAATCCCAGAACAACAGCAAAGGACCTTGTGAAGATGCTGGAGGAAACAGGTACAAAAGTATCTATAACCACAGTAAAACGAGTCGTATATAGACATAACCTGAAAGGCCGCTCAGCAATGAAGAAGCCACTGCTCCAAAACCGCCATATAAAAGCCAGACTACGGTTTGCAACTGCACATGGGGACAAAGATCATACTTTTTGGAGAAATGTCCTCTGGTCTGATGAAACAAAAATAGAACTGTTTGGCCATAATGACCATTGTTATGTTTGGAGGAAAAGGGGGAGGCTTGCAAGCCGACGAACACCATCCCAACCGTGAAGCACGGGGGTGGCAGCATCATGTTGTGGAGGTGCTTTGCTGCAGTAGGGACTGGTGCACTTCACAAAATAGATGGCATCGCGAGGAAGGAAAGTTATGTGGATATATTGAAGCAACATCTCAAGACATCAGTCAGGAAGTTAAAGCTTGGTTGCAAATGGGTCTTACTGCCTACAGCCAAAGTTGTGGCAAAATAGCTTAAGGACAACAAAGTCAAGGTATTGGAGTGGCCATCACAAAGTCCTAACCTCACTCAATCCTATACAACATTTGTGGTTAGAACTGAAAAAGCTTGTGTGAGCAAGGAGGCCTACAAACCTAACTCAGTTGCACCAGCTGTGTCAGGAGGAATGGGCCAAAATTCACCCAACTTATTGTGGGAAGCTTGTAGAAGGCTAACCGAAACGTTCGACCCAAGTTCAACAATTTGAAGGCAATGCTACCTAATACTAATACTAATGTAAACTTCTGACTCACTGGGAATGTGATGAAAGAAATACAAGCTGAAGTAAATAATTCTCTCTACTATTATTCTGATATTTCACATTCTTAAAATAAAGTGGTGATCCTAACTGACCTAAGACAGGGGATTTTTACTGGGATTACATGCCAGGAATTGTGAAAAACTGAGTTGAATTCTATTTGGCTAAGGTGTATGTAAGCTTCCGACTTGAACTGTATATTTATACTCTCGAATGTACTACTTTCATGATTTTACTCCACAATACTCTTTTGGCAGTTAAGCAACAACTACTTGCCTATGTTGATTAAGGCAGCCCCCTACACCTCTCTGATTCAGAGGGGTTGGATTAAATGTGTAAGACATATTTCAGTTGACTGCATTCAGTTGAACAACTGACTAGGTATCCCCTTTTCCTAGTGCCATGCTCTTATGCACTGAGCCATGTACAGAACCAATACAATACACGATTACAATACATTTGGAAGATGCATGAATGTCATCTCCATGAATGTAACACCCTCCTTCAGGCCATGGACGAGGCATATGATTACATCAATTCAGACCAATGTCAGGCTTAGATTCGCCATGCCAAAAGCTTTTTCCCCAGGTGCATGAACAATGAAGATATTTACTGCAAACTAGTGCCTGTTAAACAGATGTCTTCAATAGTCACACCTTTCATCACACATGGGATAATGGACATTATGGAAATTTAATGTTCAGTCAATTTTAATGGGTAGTGCAGGTGTATTGCCTGATGTGAAAAAAGGTGTAATGTACTGTAATTTACAGTACTGTAGCATATTACATAAAAAATGCAATTTTAAACTGTTAAGCCCTGATCTGTTTCACCAGTCCTTGTGCTTGTCTCCAACCCCTCCAGGTGTCGCCCATCTTCCCCATTATCCCCATTATTTATTAAATAAATGGACAATGAAAGGGTTTGAATTAAGACAGGCTGCATTACAAGTGCTACCCATTTTGAGTTTTGTACTAAGAGTTTTGAAAATTCACATCATAATTGTGAAAATAGTACCAAAACGATAAAAATAAAAAGTTGTATGTGCCAGAGCTGCACATGTTAATCTGAAAAGGTTTTGTGCAGTAGCAGAGGCCTTCAGTGTTCTGTCTAAAAGTATCCTTTAATAATACAAATAATTATTTAAAAGGACATTTGGAGGACATGGAACTACAAGCAATCAGACTTTTAGTAATAAATACTTACGGACACATTGACCATTGACCCTCTGGTGTGATGCGTAAATCTTAAATCCAGACTGCTACAGTAGTTAGGCCTTTGTCCATATTTCAGCATCCATTATAAAATACCCACATTCACCTGGATGTAAAGGCTACCGTTGCATAAGTACAGACTATCAAACGGCATTGTCCAGGCATTTGACTGATGCTCCAACCCGCCATTACATTATTGTCTCAGGTGTTCCCCGGATTGCCCCATGCTCCACCTTTCCATTCCCACTCTGTCCATTGGCATGCACTGGCTCCCTGGCCAGGGGGGAGGCCAGGTTGACTCTGATAGTTCTGCTGGTGCTCTGGCAGACAGCCCCAGGAAGGGCCCTCATCTGGCTGGTGAAGGGGCTCCCAGGCAGAGACAGGCAGGGGGACAGGGAGCCATGGCCCCACTCCAGGCGAGAGCCGGATCCTTTGCTCACACAGCGAGGGCTGGGGTTGACAGAGGACAGGGTCTGCTGACTCCCATTCAGGTAGGAGTTGTTGGTGGAGCCCAGGTGAGAGGAACGGTAGTTGTAGTAGGCCCTCCAGCCCTTCTGCTTTTTCTTCTGATGGCAGCGGCACTTGAGGATGCGGATGAAGGCCTGTTTGAACTCTCGGCTGTAGCAGGGGTAGATGATGGGATTCAGGCAGCTGTTGAAGTAGCCCAGCCAGAAGATCACCTTAAAGAACGTCTCCGGGGGACGCAGGTTGGCGTTGAATGACCCTGGGACATTACATGGAGAAAACGTGTCATAAATGGACAGAGATTTCCAAAAACAATGTCATTATATATATATATATATATATATATATATATCTTATATCTGTTATATATTTTAACTTAACTTGACATTTTAAATATAAGATGTGGTATGCACTGTGGTGGTAGATATACTGTGTCTGAGAAAACTATGTAAACGCTGAACCATCTCTTCAATGCATTATGTTTGGTTATCAATAGATGGCAGCATTCATCCAAAGAACCTCACAGACAGTCAATGTACCAGCAGCTACTTTATCACGGACATCCTCCTCTCTCTCTCTCCTCTCTCCTCTCTCTCCAAGGATCTGGAAAGACGGGAAAGGTGAAATATAGGCTTGGTGGGGATTCAATCGCTCAACTTTCCCCTTCCCAGACTTTTCAGATCAACGATCAGTGACCAAGCTGATGAGAACTTTTAAGGAGTACAAGCGGGGCTTCACTCAACTCTTTTACTACCATCTTCTGCGTCTGTCTGATGGTTTTGTTGAAGCATCAAACACTATTATCAATTGTACAACTGGCGAAAGTATTTATTTTTAATCATACATTCATTCAACTATAGAGGGCATAATCTATAGTGTATGAACTCCCGTGCCTCCGGTGTATAGTGACACGGGAGTATCATACACTATAGAGATATAGAGATTGGTGGTTCTCCAATTATTACAATGTTTGCACAGTGATTCCAAGTATTACCATTTTGGTGCTGATTCTACTGTCTTGACTGTTTCCTGTTTTGGAATGTTTTAGAGAAAGATAGCATGACTCACTGACAGCACACGTCATTAGTGCACAGTACTATACTCTCCTTAAAGGCCCAATTCAGCTGGTTTTATATCAATATCAAATAATTTATGGGTCACAATTAAGTATCTTACTGTAATAGATTTGAATTCAAATGGGCAAAAATAGATTTTTAGCAAAAAACTATTTCTCTTGCAAGAATTTCACTAGGACTGTCTGGGAATGGTCTGAGGGGGGGAAACTGAAAACTCTTTGTTATTGGTCTATTAACCAATTACCGCATGGAAAGACACAAATTCCCTCCCATTCAAACCTGCTGATTAGAAGGTCCTGTGTAGATTGTGTTTTCAACCAGCAATTATCAGGAAATAACACTGATCAAATGTTTTCACACTTTTTCAGTGTTAGTTTCATCAGCTGTTGTACAATATGACACAAAACACAGGAAAAACTGCACCTTGAATGCACTGGGCCTTTAATCCCTGAGGTCAACCCTACCAACCTTGCATGTGCTTCCACTGATTCTGAATAAGCTACTAAGCTTCCAATAATTTGAAGAAAAGTAGTAAAAAAAAGTTATAGGCAGGATTTACAAGCAGCCTAATTAAATATAGAAATCATTACAGTAAAATATAACACCACTGTGCCGACACTACTGTGCACTTTTTCAAGTTTCATCTTTGCTGTCTCCAGCTCATAAACAAAGGTCACAGACATCCGCCATCATTCCAAATTATTCCCCATTTTACAGGCACACTAATCCCAGAGGCTTTCACTGCTGGGAGTCCGCTCTTTAACAAACCCTCGCACTCATCCCCCGATGCACATCGCATCCCCTTTTTTGGCCTTTTTGGACTCAGCATTGTGTAATCATCCACTTTGGTATGTCCTGGCACAGAAGCCTTGGCTGTCACGTTATTGGATGAAAACCTGAAGAGAAAGATGTTGCATTCTATCCTATTTCTCTCTTTCGGCTTTGGGATGGAGAGAGGATTAACAAGAGTTATTACAGTGTTTCCTCAGAATAGAGCCATGGCTCATAGAACCATCTAATTCAAGGACACATTTGTCATTTCCCAGCCTGTCCCTAGGAGAGACTGTGTTTACACTTTAATCATGTGCTACTGGCTGGCTTTATTGTCCAGGGCAAAGTGCCTTCATAGCCGGAGCTTCCACAACGCTATTCCACTAACTGTAACGTCCTCATCCCCCAACCTCTGTAGTCACCAGAAGCCAGGAACCCACTTTACTCTGATAGTGCTTACATGCAAAGATTTAGGATGCTTCTTCGCGCCGTGCAACTGTGGAATCCAGGCTAACAAATCACAGTGCACTCTGTCCAACTTCTCTCTCAATTCCACTTGCACAGTCCATCTCCTAGGGCTTTATTTACACATACCAGTTGACCATTTCATCTACTCGCCAAGTCTTTCACACATCCGGACAACATTGACTGCCCGTCTTATCTACAAAATGTCTGAGTCCGGCTTGACGGCTGCTGAATTCTGACAAACTAATGAGCCAACCACAGAAAGGTAGTCAATGTTGCTCTAGAGAGAAGAGGTAGTAAATAACAAAGCAAAGACTGATGCAATACATTTGACTATGAATGGGGGGACAGTCAAACGTACAGTAGGCTTCCAGTAATGCAGAGCCCTGTGAGGCTGCTGCCTTTCAACACATCTCCTGGCTATGTCCTGAGTGCTGCTAAAAAACAGCATGCTAGAGGGAGGGGGAGGAGAACTCAGGATAATGCAGCAAACTCCTCAATCTATCATGGTTTCACAATCAATCGCCATACATAGAAATCATCTCAAATGGAATCTCTGAGTCCATGCCCTCTTCTACAAATGTGGAGGTCCTTAGAGGAACTGTATGCCCGGGCATTGATTGAGTAACATGGAATGAGAAAACAACAGTCATGTCAGCACATTAATTTCTCAGAGGTCCAGACAGACTGGGAATATTTTTACTTTTATCACTGATGCTGTCAAATTACTATTTGTGCTACGCATTTTAGCTACATAACTGGTATTTCCATTTTAGGACAGAAACATTGACTACAGATTCAGTCAAAAGGAGCAGTTAATTTTCATAGGAAGGATTTATCCATTTTCTGGTTTGGGCATGTTTGCTAACACATACCTGATTATGATAGTGTAGAATCAAATCAAATAGTATTTGTCACATGTGCCTACAGGTGTAGACCTTACAGTGAAATGCTTACATACAAGCCCTTAACCAACAATGCAGTTTTAAGAAAAAAACATTTAAAAAAATAAATAAATAATAATAACAATAATTTAGAGCAGCAATAAACAATAAACAGCCATAGCGGCAGGTAGCCTAGGGCCAGTAACCGAAAGGTTGCCAGATTGAATCCCCGAGCTGACAAGGTAAACATTTGTTGTTCTGCCCACTAACAAGGCAGTTAACCCACTGTTCCTAGGTTGTCATTGTAAATAAGAAGTTGTTCTTAGCTGACTTGCCTAGTTAAGTAAAGGTTAAATAAAAAAAATTACAGGGGTACCGGTACAGAGTCACTGGTTACTCGAGGTAATTGAGATAATATGTAGGAAGAAATATATAAGTGACTTATACATAGATAATTAGAGAGAGCAGCAGCAGCGTAAAATAGTGAATAGGCGATGCAGTGGGGCAATGTAAAGAGTCTAGGTCGCCATTTGATTAGATGTTCAGTAGTCTGATGGCTTGGGGGTAAAAGCTGTTTAGAAACCTCTTGGTGTAATGTTCGTCATCTTCCTCTGATGAGGAGTAAGATAGATCGGACCAATTTGCAGCGTGGTAAGTGTCCATCATTTAATAAGAAAAACTGAACATGACAAAATACAAAACAACAACGTGAAACAAACAAAACAGCCCCGTGTGGCTCAAACACAAACATGGAAAATAATCAACCACAACTCAAGGGTGAAAACAGGCTGCCTAAGTATGGTTCTCAATCAGGGACAACGATTGACAGCTGCCTCTGATTGAGAACCATACCAGGCCAAACACAGAAATACCAAATCATAGAAAAAAGAACATAGACTGCCCACCCAACTCACGCCCTGACCCAACCTAAAACAAAGACATAACAAAAGAACTAAGGTCAGAACGTGACACTTGGACTTAGACTTGGTGCTCCAGTACCGCTTTCCATGTGGTAGCAGAGAGAACAGTCTATGACTAGGGTGGCTGGGGTCGTTGACAATTTTTAGGGCCTTCCTCTGACACTGCCTGGTATAGAGGTCCTGGATGGCAGGAAGCTTGGCCCCAGTGATGTACTGGGCCATACGCACTACCCTCTGTGGTGCCTTGCAGGCGGAGGCCGAGCAGTTGCCATACCAGGCAGTGATGCAACAAGTCAGGATGCTCTCGATGGTGCAGCTGTAGAACCTTTTGAGGATTTGAGGACCCATGCCAAATCTTTTCTATCTCCTGAGGTGGAATTTGATTTGTCGTGCCCTCTTATCGACTGTCTTGGTGTGCTAGCTTGGACCATGTTAGTTTAGGATAATGGTGTTGATGTGAGCCATGACCAGCCTTTCAAAGCACTTCATAGCTACAGATGTGAGTGCTATGGGCTGGTAGACATTTTGGCAGGTTACCTTAGTGTTCTTGGCCACAGGGACTATGGTGGTCTGCTTGAAACATGTTGGTATTACAGACTCAGACAGGGAGTGGTTGAAATTGTCAGAGAAGACACTTGCCAGGTGGTCAGCACATGCTCGGAGTACACATCCTGGTAATCCGTCTGGCCATGTGGCCTTGTGAATGTTGACCTGTTTAAAACTTCTTGTAACTAGGGGGCAGTATTTTCATTTTTGGAAAAATAACGTTCCCAGAGTAAACAGGCTATTTTGTCAGGACAAGATGCTAGAATATGCATATAATTGACAGCTTATGATAGAAAACACTCTAAAGTTTCCAAAACTGTAAAAATATTGTCTGTGAGTATAACAGAACTGATATTGCAGGCGAAAGCCTGAGAAAAATCCAATCCGGAAGTGACTCATGTTTTGAAAGCTCTGCGTTCCGATGCGTCCCTATTGAGCAGTGAATGGGCTATCAACCAGATTCCTTTTTCTACGTATTCCCCAAGTAGTTTCACGCATTTATGTTGACGAATGAGCGTAAGTGACTATATTGCATAAGTGGTCACCTGATGACTCTCAGAGTGATTCTTGCGTAAAATACAGAGGTAGCCATTTTTCCTCTCGGTCCTACTGAAAAGCCAACTGTCCCAGTTGATATATTATCGAATAGATATTTGAAAAAAACCTTGAGGATTGATTATAAACAACGTTTATAACGAACATATAACGTTTATAAGGAACATTTGCTATCTAACTGGGAGTCTTGTGAGTGAAAACATCCGAAGCTCATCAAAGGTAAACTATTTAATTTGATTGCTTTTCTGATTTTCGTGACCAAGTTGCCTACTGCTAGCTGGACATAATGCTATGCTAGGCTATCGATAAACTTACACAAATGCTTGTCTTGCTTTGGCTGTAAATCATATTTTCAAAATCTGAGATGACAGGGTGATTAACAAAAGGCTAAGCTGTGTTTCAATATATTTCACTTGTGATTTCATGAATAGGAATATTTTCTAGTAATATTTATGTCCGTTGCGTTATGCTAATTAGTGTCAGATGATGACAACGATCCCGGACACGGGATGGGTAGTTACAACAGGTCTTTCTCACATCGGCTATGGAGAGCGTGATCACACAGTCGTCCAGAACAGCTGATGCTCTCATGCATGTTTCAGTGTTATTATCCTCGAAGCGAGCACATAAGTAATTTAGCTAATCTGGTAGGCTAGTGTCACTGGGCAGCTCTCGCCTGTGCTTCCCTTTGTAGTCTGTAATAGTTTGCAAGCCCTGCCACATCCGATGAGCGTCGGAGCCGTTGTAGTACGATTTGATTTACCTGTTTGATGGTTCATTGGAGGGCATAGCGGGATTTCTTATAAGCTTCCGGGTTAGAGTCCCGCTCCTTGAAAACAGCAGCTCTACCCTTTAGCTCAGTGCGGATGTTGCCTGTAATCCATAGCTTCTGGGTGGGGTATGTACATACAGTCACTGAGGGGGCGACGTCATCGATGCATTTATTGATGAAGCCAGTGACTGATGTGGTGTATTCCTCAATGCTATCAGAAGAACCATATTCCAGTCTGTGCTAGCAAAACAGTTCTGTAGCTTAGCATCTTCTTCATCTGACCACTGTTTTATTGACCGAGTCACTGGTGCTTCCTGCTTTCATTTTTGCTTGTAGCAGGAATCAGGAGGATATAATTATGGTCAGATATGTCAAATGGAGGGCGAGGGAGAGCTTTGTACGCGTCTTTGTGTGTGGAGTAAAGGTGGTCTAGAGTTTTTTCCCCTCTCGATGCACATTTAACATGCTGGTAGAAATTTGGTAAAATGGATTTAAGTTTCCCTACATTAAAGTCCCCGGCCACTAAGAGTACCGCCTCTGGATAAGCGTTTCCTGTTTGCTTTTGGCGGTATACAGTTCATTGAGTGCAATCTTAGTGCCAGCATCGGTCTGTGGTGGTATGCAGACAGCTACGAAAAATACAGATAAAAACTCTCTAGGTAGATAGTGTGGTCTACAGCTTATCATGAGATACTCTACCTCAGGCAAGCAAAACCTAGAGACTTCCTTAGATATCATGCTCCAGCTGTTATTTACAAATAGACATAGTCTGCCTCCCCTTGTCTTACCAGAGGCTGCTGTCTATCCTGCTGATACAATGTATAACCCGCCAGCTGTATGCTATTCATGTCGTTGTTCAGCTACGACTAGGTGAAACATAAGATATTACAGTTTTTAATGTCCCGTTGGTAGGATATAAGTGCTTTTAGTTCGTCCAAGTTATTATCCAGCGATTGTACGCTGGCCAAAAGTACTGATGGCAAGGGCACATTATCCAATCGTTGGCGGATCCTCACAAGGCACCCCGATATCCTTCTGCATTATCTTTTCCGTCTCTTTCTTCTGCGAATGACGGGATGAGGGCCTTGTTCGGGTGTCTGGAGTAAATCCCTCTCATCCGACTCATTAAAGAGAAATTATTCCTCCAGTTCAAGGCGAGAAATTGCTGTTCTGATTTCTAGAAGCTCTTTCCGGACATAAGGGACAGTAGCAGCAACATTATGTACAAAATAAGTTACCAACAGTGTGAAAAAATCTAACCAAATAGCATGGTTGGTAAACAGCCCATAAAACGGCAGCCATCTTCTCCGGCGCCATATAGTGCCGGAAAAAGACCCTGAGATCTACCTGGGAACTTAATGCCCTTGGACAGCTCCGTACACACATTAATGGACAAAAGCATGGAATAAAATATCATGTCAAAAGCCATTTTTAAAGAGGGCTTAAGATGCATGATAATAAGTGGGACCTACTGTATGAGTGTCTTGGCATTCCCACTGCAATCCTGCCCCCTGCCCTCTAAAAGCATCAGGAACCTATCACCATCATATCACACTCAAGGTCCAGCTCACTGGAGAATTTGGGTTGATAAGTTAACTAATCTGAAACATTATGGGAAACATCTATTAAATATGGTGGCAATGCAATATCATGCATATGCATTTAACTGTAACCGTGGTAAAATAGTAAATATTGGTTATGTAACTTGGAAAGCAACAATCATTGGAGGGTCAGTATCTTTAGCAGGTAATATTTTGGTTCATCTAGTGAGTTCTGGGATGAAAAAAGCATAAGCCCTCAACAGCTATACTGATCAACACCATCAGTGGTCAATTGAAAAAATGCTGTTTCCTGTTTGTCCCATAAAATCTATCCTTCTTTCTTCACTTCTTCACTTTACTTTAAAATCCTGGCAGTTGCAATAGCAACAAGTCTGTCAAATATGAACACCAAGAATTCTTCACCCAGCTATTTTTATCAAATTTGTCCAAGGGAGTGCTTTTAAGGACTACCATTCATTTCCAATGAAAACACCATCTATATTCCAATTATTACTGTTTAAATCTAGGGCTTTATTGCATAACTGAGATAATAACCACTCCCAATCTCCATACCTTCAGTAAATAATAACAGGTGATGTAACAGATTATATAGTTTTAATATAATTTAGATAATATCACTGATATACTGGTAGAGATAGCAAAGACAGGGCTATTCAGGGCTTATTGTTGCTTCCTGGACTCATAAAAAATATATCAGACATCATTTTCCAAAAACCATAGAAGGAGGAAATTACAACCAATGTCAGGAAAGCTACAATCCTTCAAACCAACAACATTTGTATTATCTTTAACAGAAGTCCCCGAGTGTCTGGATGAGGGTCCAACGACACCGACGTCTGCAGCAGTCACTCTATGCACACTCTACACACTCACTCACTCACACTCACTTACACTGACACTCCAAAACTCACACTTAATTTGCTCATACATAACACGCACACACATTCATATTGACTCCACACACACACACACACACACACACACACACACACACACACACACACACACACACACACACACACACACACACACACACACACACACACACACACACACACACACACTCACATACAACCATCATATACGCTGCTGCTACTCAGTTTATCATATATCCTGATGCAAATAGTCACCTTAGCCCTATACATATCTAACTCTACCACTCCAGTATCCCTGCACATTGTAAATATGGTATTGGCACTGACTCTGGAACTGACCCTATATATATATATAGCTTACTTACTTTCTTATGTTCTTATTTCTATTTCTTGTGTGTTTTTGTTCTACTTGACTTAAAAACATTTTTTTTTATTGTACTACTGATATTGATTACTGCAATGAGCAAGCAAGAAAGGCATTTCACTGTAGTTGTGCAATTGACAATAAAAACATGATTTGTGAACTTGACTAACTAGGCTACTACCCAAAGCACTGTCGGATTGCTCACCATCAAGTACTCTGTGTGATCTGTACTAGATGTCATCCCTCTACTCTACACATTGCTTCCACGTCCATGGTGTGGCCAGGCTAGGTCACCGCTCTGCTCAGTGCGTATATTATTGTCTCCAACTCTGTCATCCACACAGCCAGTCTACATCACACCCTGAGAAGGCCTCAGGAACCAATAGGGAGCCACAATTTGACATTGTAACTGGGTAATTTGAGCAAAGCAAAATAACCTGATTATCACCACAAAGCTGTTCATTTCTCTTATCTCACGCAAGGTCATGACTGACTGATATCACCCTTCATTCAGGATTTATTTCTGTGATAGACACACTGGTTTAGTAAAAGCACAGAATAATTAGTATACCAGTAATCAATAATTGAAAATATAGTATCTCCTGTATTTATATACTCTCCCTGTGGTATAGGCCTACTGAGTTTTTGCTTTACAAAATTGAAATGAAAGATGTCCAGTTAACTGTGTGAAGTCCAGATGGAGAGAATGAAGACTTTGGGCCTGCGATTTGGAAATGAGACTTTCAAAGAGCATGAGCATGCTACGGTATACATTTCTAAATGGACATGGTGTTTCAGGGTGGGCATAATTCAGTAAATATAGACGAATATAGAGGGCAGGGGATGGAAAGGACTCATGTATAAAAGTCTGTTTCATCTCTCTGAACTTTTCCATGCCAACAACAGATGTAGGAGGAATCCACTTTGATGTGTAATGTGTTGCTCACTTGATTTAAGAGGTGCTGGGAACATGGGAAACTCAAGATAGAGGCTTGCCGGCGCTAAAACACACACAAGAAGAGGCCAACCACCCCCATTAGCACCCACAATAAATTATTTATTAGTACACCAGATTCGTGCACCATTGCACCCTTATGCTACAACCAAGCTACCCCTAACTAGCTACCTCCATTTTCTGGTGCCACAGGCTGGGAAGTATGGTCTTTTTCTATCTTTACATTTTTGACAAGTTAACCTTTCGATAATAAAAGGAAGTTATATTTTACTGTCATACCCCACTTTCACGTTTTGGCATGGGTGTAGACCTACTGCGTCTGATTAACCCCTTTTCTGCCTAACCTAATTATTTTATTTTTGACATGACTACCATCAGACTTATGAAAACTCTATATTATTGGCATATTGTATTTGGAAAAAATAGTATCTGTGTGTGTGCCAGAGAGAGAGAGACTGCGTGTGTGTGTGTAAATAAAGGCCTGTGTGCTTGTGTGAGAATGATAAGCAGATAATATCCTGTACAGATATATATGCTGTCCTCTTATGTCACACACACAGCGCCATGCACAGACCTTTCAGGGGGCAGGTGCTCAAAATTTGAAAAAAGGCACCCTGCTTGATTTTTTGTTTTACTTTCATAAATCATAACTCGAAATTCATAACATACCAAAATGCCTGTAAAGATTTGTTTTATTTTTCTCATCATCACAAATTGTAAGTAACCTAGTTACTTGGTTGACATCGGAAAATGGGAGTCGGCTATCAGCTGATCTTTGATGTTGATCTGCCAGCTAGTTTAATTAATTTTACTGATTGTGATTTCGCCTACCTCTGTCTTTTTGTCGCTATCTGCTGCGCATATCAGCCAACCAGACCGAATTATGTAGGCTAAATCTGGTGTTATCAAGTATTAATCAAATATAACGCTGTTGTGGCAGTACTGCTGATATTTATACTAGGTAGCTAGCTGCACACACTCCGACAGTGACATTTGGGTACCGGGCGTTATATGCCCCGTACAGGGCAGACTGGGACAAAGGCCCGGGCCGGGTTTCCCGAATCCCGATAGTGATGGAATTTAGGTTTACAAATGTGTTTTAACGATGCATCCTAAAAATAAGATGTCACGCCCTTTTCCCAAAACACCACGCAGTGCACTTGTTACAATCTGAAACTGAACGGCCTTTACAGGAGCTGTCCCGTGCTGAAAATGACTCCAGTATATAGACCACAGAGCTCGCTGTAGCTTTTACATGTTTTATGGCTATTCGAAGTAATCTTTTTTATATATATATTTTTTTTACACAGTACAGTTTTCCAATTATGAGAAAACATGTGTTGTAGCCTATTATGTATTTAAGTGTTTGTTGAATATGTTTGCCATGTGTTATGCATTCTAAGTGTTCTCGTGCTATTTTGTATGTAATGTTGGTTTATGTAAATTCTGAATTTCTTCAGTTTGTGTAAACTGTAAAAGTCGCTCATTCCCTCGTTTGCTATAGAAACTATCAATGTAACCTAAAAATAGGATATGACAATGGTTTTCGCAAATTTAGCTCAACAAATCATTGTAGCCTAAGGGCAGGCAGGAATTGAGCTTAAAGTAGTCCTAGGGTACAGCTATTCTACAATGAAATAAATAAACAATTAAAATAATTAAACATGAAGTAGCAACGTTGACATATACCTAATATGTTGACCTTTAGGTTCTTGGTTAGGCTACAGTGAAATGCGTAAGCTTTTAGATAATAGTAGCCTATGGGCTTAATAGATAAGAACATTGTAGCGGCTCGGATGTAGGTCTATCGATTGCACGTGGGCCTACATGAAAGTGATGTCAATATTTAGCTTATATTTAGCATTCAGTTGGCTTGTTTTAAATCTGAAAAAATGTAGCATTGATTCGCTTGTTTATAACATTGCGAACTTTTTAGGCTATTAATATTCAACTATGAAGTTTTCGGCCGCCACAGAGAGACAAATAAACATCTTCATTCTATGTTTAGCTGACATTGTCTGTGTGTAAAGTGACGCGGAAGGACAAACGATCAACATGCGCAACCAACAGACTGGGTGGGGGGTGGGGGGTGGCGAACTTGATGACTTGCGGGAAGTGGGATCCGAACAACAATGACAAAAAAAATATACAAAAATATATATTTTTGGGGAAAATAATACCACCACACAAAAGGGCACTTTGGAGACCGGAAGGGCAAAGGGTAATGTGCTCTGCCAGGGAGAGCCCTATATGTGCTCGTGCCTGGTGGCCACACTCATTTTCAAGGTTTCTTTGTTATAAACAGAATGAATGCATTCAGTGTCCTGTCTATCAGTTATGTGGTTCAATTTAACCTAATGCGACTAGGGGGCAATGATGACAACAGTTTGCTCAACAAAACCCCAAACCTACCGATGGGCAGCACGAGGAAGAATGGCAGCCAGCAGAGAATAAACATGCCCACCACGACACCGAGCGTTTTAGCAGCTTTCTTCTCTCGGGAGAACTTGAGCAGTTTGACTGTTAGCGTGCTCCGTGTCTGGCCCTTGCCTGCGCCGCAGTATTCCTGTAGTTGTGCGTTTTTGCAGTGGATCCTGAGCGTGAGCTCATTCGAGTCCATGTGTTCTTTCATGACCCCCGCCTCTAAGTTCTTAGTGGTCCGTTTGGCAACTACATAAACCTGACAGTACATGCAAAGGATGACAGCCAGAGGTATGTAAAAGGAACCCAATGACGAGAACAGTGCGTAAAAGGGCTCTTCGGTGATGGGGCAAATGGTGTCGTCATTTGAGGGTGGTTGTTTCCACCCGAGCAGAGGTCCAATGGAAATGACAGTAGCGAGAACCCAAACACCGAGCATGGCCAAAAGGGCTCTTTTCTCCGTTACTATACAGGGGTACTGCAGTGGGTAGCGCACTCCTATATAACGGTCTATGGATATTACGCACAGGCTCATAATGGAAGCAGTGCAACATAGCACGTCCACTGCCGCCCAGATGTCACAGAATATCCTCCCGAATACCCAGTAGTCAAGAATCTCCAATGTTGCAGACACGGGCAGCACCGTTGTACCCAGCAACAGGTCCGCAATGGCGAGGTTGATAATGAAATAGTTTGTTGGGATGCGCAGGTGTCTGTTGCATACAACGGAAAGTATTACGAGTATGTTGCCCACGATTGCGAACAGAATGAACGCGCCCAGAACTATACCAACGGACACGGCTCGGGTAAGGTCCAGCGGATTCGTGTCTGTGTTATTGTCTGTGCCATTTGCTGTGGTCAAGTTGGAATTATTTGCAGATAATGGTCCCTGTGTCTCCGAGTACAGCTCCGAGGAACGGTTACTCCAGAAGTTGACTTCATCAGCAGTATCAAAATTCATGTTGACGACCCTGTTCCTCCATACCAGGTATGTGTAAATCCATGGATCAACACAAACTTTGTTTATTTTGTTACATCACCTGTGTACTTCATTTTCAATGGTATCAAACTAAAACAATACGAAGAATGAGCGCAAAACTCCGAGAAAAAGCGCAATTGCCTTTTATGGTGTGATTCCATAATCCCATGATGTCCGGAAAAATGAAGTCTCATAACACATGATTATATAACTTTAACCAGCTACTACAGTCGTCGTGACTGTCGCCTCTCACTCAGTTCCCTCCCCACTGCAGCGCTCCCACCGTGGTGATACAAACTGCTGAAACACAGCGACACCACTGAGGGACCCCTCCCGCATCCATGCGCACAAGATACAACCTTTCCTCCCCTTTCTGGATTGACCTAAACATTTTGACACCCATAAGCAATATACTGCATGTAAATACCAGCGCGCTAACAATAACTTGTTGAATTGATATAGAAAGGACAACAAATCAAAGCACTAACCTGTACTGCTCATTACTGCAATCTACACAAACTCATGGGCAATTTATTGTGAAAAAATCATTTAGGCGACTCTTTCAATATCTTTAAGGGGACCATTACAGTCTACTGATGAAAGTTAGACGTTTACAATGTGTGTTTTATTATTAGCACGAGTAAACATTCTTAGGTAGTAAGCTTTCGGAAATTAATTGCGTAAGGGAAGGGTCAGGCAGTCTCGGGGATCCCCTACCAGCCACTCTGGAGCCCAGCATTAAAGGATGGCAGTGTGGACAAATATTCCAGCAAATCATCCTCAATTGCATAAGGTAACTCAACACACTAGCAAATGCTATTGAAAGCAAAGAGACATGTTGAAAATGTGTACTGTACCAGTCAAAAGATTGGACACATCTACTCATTCAAGGGTTTTTCTTTATTTTGACTATTTTCTACATTGTAGAATAATAGTGAAGACATCAAACCTATGAAATAACACATATGGAATCATGTAGTAACCAAAAAAGTGTTGAACAAATTTAGATTCTTCGAAGTAGCCACCCTTTTGCCTTGATGACAGCTTTGCACACTCTTCGCATTCTCTCAACCAGCTTCACCTGAAGTGCTTTTCCACCAGTCTTGAATGAGTTCCCACATATGCTGAGCACTTTTTGGCTGCTTTTCCTTCACTCTGCGGTCAAACTCATTCCATACCATCTCAATTGGTTTGAGGTCGGGTGATTATAGAGGTGAGGTCATCTGATGCAGCGCTCCATCACTCTACTTCTTGGTCAAATAGCTCCTACACAACCTGGAGGTGTGTTGGGTCATTGTCCTGTTGAAAAATAAATTATAGTCCTACTAAGCACAAACTAGATGGGATGGCGTATCGCTGCAGAATGCTGTGGTAGCCATGCCGATCAAGTGTGCCTTAAATTCTAAATAAATCACAGACAGTGTCACCAGCAAAGCACCCCCACACCATCACACCTCATCCTCCATGCTTCACGGTGGGAACCACACTTGCGGAGATCATCCGTTCGTTCACCTACTCTGCATCTCATAAAGACATGGCAGTTGGAACCAAAAGTCTCAAATTTGGACTCATCAGACCAAAAGACAGATTTCCATTCATGTTTTTTGGCTCAAGCAAGTCTCTTCTTCTTATTGGCGTTCTTTAGTAGTGGTTTCTTTGCAGCAATTTGACCATGAAGGCCTAATTCATGCAGTCTCCTCTGAACAGTTGATGTTGAGATGTGTCTGTTACTTGAACTCCGTTAAGCATTTATTTGGGCTGAAATTTCTGAGGCTGGTAACTCTAATGAACGTATCCACTGCAGCAGAGGTAACTCTGGGTCTTTTTTTCCTGTGGCGGTCCTCATGAGAGCCAGTTTCATCAGGGCCCATGATGGTTTTTGCGACTGCACTTGAAGAAACATTTAGTTCTTGACATGTTCCTGACCTTCATGCCTTAAAGTAATGATGGACTGTCATTTCTCTTTGCTTATTTGAGCTGTTCTTGCCATAATATGGACTTGGTCTTTACCAAATAGGGCTATCTTCTGTATACCACCCCTACCTTGTCACAACACAACTGATTTGATCACATGCAGTAAGAAAGAAAGAAATTCCGCAAACAAGGCACACCTGTTAATTGAAATGTATTCCAGGTGACTACCTCATGACATCAATGCAAAGAGTAGCTACTTAGAAGAATCTAAAATCAAAAATCCATTTTGATTTGTTTAACACTTTTTTGGTTACTACATGATTCCATATGTGTTATTTCCACTATTATTCTACAATGTAGAAAATAGTACAAATAAAGAAAAACCCTTGAATGAATAGGTGTGTCCAAACTTTTAACTGGTACTGTAAGTTAATTCCAAATAAAATGACAAATATATGACTAATGTATGGCTAATTCACAGTAGGCTCACATACAATGGCCGCTCAGCAGGGAAGAAGCCACTGCTCCAAAACCGCCATAAAAAATACAGACTACGGTTTGCAACTGCACATGGGGACAAAGATTGTACTTTTTGGAGAAATGTCCTCTGGTCTGATGAAACAAAAATATAACTGTTGGCCATAATGACCATCGTTATGTTTGCAGGAAAAAGGGTGAGGCTTGCAATCTGAAGAACACCATCCCAACCGTGAAGCATGAGGGTGGCAGCATCATGTTGTGGCGGTGCTTTGCTGCAGGAGGCACTGGTGCACTTGACAAAATAGAAAATGATGTGGGTATATTGAAGCAACATCTCAAGACATCAGTCAGGAAGTTAAAGCTTGGTCGCGAATGGGTCTTCCAAATGGATAAAGACATACTTCCAAGCATACTTCCAAAGTTGTGGCAAAATGGCCAACAAAGGACAACAAAGTCAAGGTATTGGAGTGGCCATCACAAAGCTCTGACCATAATCCTATAGAAAATGTGTTGGCAGAACTGAAAAAGTGTGTGCGAGCAAGGAGGCCTACAAACCTGACTCAGTTACACCATCTCTGTCAGGAGGAATGGGCCAAAATTCACCCAACTTATTGTGGGAAGCTTGTGGAAGGCTATCTGAAATGTTTGATCCAAATTAAACAATTAAAAGCAATGCTACCAAATACTAATTGAGTGTATGTGAACTTCTGACCCACTGGGAATGTGATGAAAGAAATACAAGCTGAAATAAATAATTATTTATTCTATTACTCTGACATTTCACATTCTTAAAATAAAGTGGGGATCCTAACTAACCTAAGACAATTTTTACTAGGATTAAATGTCAGGAATTGTGAAAAACTGAGTTGAAATGTATTTGGCTAAGGTGTATGTAAACTTCCGACTTCAACTGTATATATCCATTGTATGTGCTAAAATACAACAATGAATAATGTGGAACAAATAAATACCATCAATGGATACCTTACAACTTACAATAATGAACACCTTGTGAAACAGCTGTGAAAACCAACTTGGTAATATTTGAGATTGTAATGCATAAACGTAGATTATTTTTCCACCAATTTTTTTTCCACCGATTTTTTTGTACACTCACATCGTAGACTAAAGTACAGAATTGTGATGTGTGGAATTTTGAGGAGGTGGTTGCTGTGTGGGTGGGTGGGAGGTTCTGCCTGTCACTTGTTCTCAACAGGCAGCCAGTCTCAGAAGGGGGACTAGAAGAGGGAGGCTGGAAAGTCCAGGCACTGCTGCTCTCTTTGTTCTGAGTGTTTGCAGTGCTAGTGTTTTTAGTTAATCTATGTATCTCACATATTATGTGCTCAGTATGATAGAGCAAAAAAACCTTCTTAGCAGATAATGACAACATGACAACAACGGTAGCTGTAGATGATGTAATGAAAAGTTGGAGGGTGGTTGGTAATGGAGGACATCAGGTGGATCCATGGGTGTTGGGAAGAACCCCTAGGTCATGCAGAACAGGAGCAGAGTTAAAGGGAACAGTCAGAGACGTTAACAAGTAAACACACAGGTTACACTTTACTGTGAGAAAATGTGATGGATTAGTGCAGTGTTATAAATGGGGGATATGTACTTTTCAACACTTTTGGAAGTTATAGCCTACCTTAAGCTGGTCCCCCCTCCGACTCAGAGCACAGAGAATCAGACTGATCCGAACTCATTGGTTCTGGTGGATGGGATACCTTCTGGGGGGTTGTTGGACCTCAAGTCATTTGGAGAGGTAAACTGAAGAACAACATTTTTATAAGCTCAGCATAACTACAATTTCTTGTCTATTGGGCTTCACCGAAGTGTAGGGCATCAGTGCTTTCAGTGGTCGACCATACAACTGCCCCAACTGGAGAAGATTGCTGGCTTCCACCAAGGTAACCATCGGAAGACTGAGAAAAATGTCAGTGTTAGGGAAACTACAACTAGCTTCAAGTTATTTTGTGTGCTAATGCAAATAGTTATTATCTGAGATTTTTTATATTCACCTTAACAGATGGTGACCCCAGCTAGGAGTGAAAGAGCAGTGAGGTTTCCCAGGTCTCGCCTTCCTTTCGTCCTTCTTCCAAACCAAGTCATTTGCCCGAATGTCGAAGCACTTGGTCCCCTTCTTGATTCTGCTCCAGTAGCTCTCCTGTTTCTCCTACGTCTTGTCGATGTTCAGTCTCACCATGATTGATAACATGAATGAATCCAATTATATTTCATATTACAAATACATTTCTTACATGTCACTTGGAGGGCCAGAAAATAAATTAACAGCAGACAATCATTTTTACCTGGTCAAAAACCTCCACATCCTTCTCAGTCCGTGCCTGAAGGTGGCCCTCGAAGGTGTTCTGATCTGGTTCGACAACTTCCTCCAGATCAGGTGGGGTTTCAGTGATCTGAAAGTATGTTATACAAAAATAGCAATAGACAAACAACAACACTAAGTCAATCATGGGTGAACCGTGGGTTGAAGATGTCCATCATCGCCTTGGAGTTGGCCTCGCCAGTCTCGGACTTGATGGGTATCATACAAAACAAAAATCTATTTTTGGTTCCAAGCACCTGTTTAATGGTTTACAGAAGGGAATTTCGAGTTAAGCACGTACCCTTAATTTACTGACCTTAATGGGTATTGCCTCCACCCACTTGGTAAAGCGATCGGTCACCATCAGACACCAGCTGTTGCCATTCCTGGATTTTGTGAAGGGTCCAATGAGGTCCACCCCTAACATTTAAAGTTGTCCAATGAGGTCCACCCCTAACATTTAAAGTGGTCCAATGAGGTCCACCCCTAACATTTAAAGTGGTCCAATGAGGTCCACCCCTAACATTTAAAGTGGTCCGATGAGGTCCACCCCTAACATTTAAAGTGGTCCAATGAGGTCCACCCCTAACATTTAAAGTGGTCCGATGAGGTCCACCCCTAACATTTAAAGTGGTCCAATGAGGTCCACCCCTAACATTTAAAGTGGTCCGATGAGGTCCACCCCTAACATTTAAAGTGGTCCAATGAGGTCCACCCCTAACATTTAAAGTAGTCCGATGAGGTCCACCCCTAACATTTAAAGTGGTCCGATGAGGTCCACCCCTAACATTTAAAGTGGTCCGATGAGGTCCACCCCTAACATTTAAAGTGGTCCGATGAGGTCCACCCCTAACATTTAAAGTGGTCCGATGAGGTCCACCCCTAACATTTAAAGTGGTCCGATGAGGTCCACCCCTAACATTTAAAGTGGTCCGATGAGGTCCACCCCTAACATTTAAAGTGGTCCGATGAGGTCCACCCCTAACATTTAAAGTGGTCCGATGAGGTCCACCCCTAACATTTAAAGTGGTCCGATGAGGTCCACCCCTAACATATAAAAGTGTTGGAGAGAAGATTACTTTATTCTTACCCATTACCCTTTATTCTTATCTGTGTCATACAGTATGCAGATTTTTATATTTGTAAGGATACTGACACACACACACACACACATTTTATAATATTGAACTCTGCTGTGGTCAACTAATGCAACCATTACAAAACAACTTATCAGGGCAAAATTTGAATTGGGACAGTGCCATGGTGATACAACTTTGATGGGTTTCAACTCCGGCGCCACAGTCGTTGCCCTCTCAAACTTCTGGCAGGCTAGACAGGGTACTGACCTTGAAGCAAAAAGAGACAAATGAAAACATTGTATGCTCTCTGATATGACATCCATTGAAATCATAATCATTTCAGATCTAATAGAATGTGATTGGTAAAACAAAATGTTATTTAACTTGCCCAGCTGTCCACCTCCTTGACAATTCCCTGTCAGAAGAAGCGTAGGTTGATTTTGGCAATCATGCTCTTCACTCTGAAATGGCCAGCATGCATCTCAGTCAGCACGGCCTCCTTCTCCTCAGTGAAAATCACCCTTCTGTGTGGCTGGCTATCCTTCCACCATAGGTACATATGATTGCCTAACAAGTTGGAAGAGAAGATTTGTTGAAATACTCGAGTCTAAGTAGATTTGCACTTATGTCTTTCTCTCTCTGTTTCTCTCTCTTCAGCTCTCTCTCTGTATGTCCTCCACTCTCTTCCCACCTCTCTCTCCCTCTCTCACTTTCACCCCCCCCTCCGTGTGTCTGTCTAGCAAAGACACCTAGTTAAGGGCATTTGGAATTACCATATTCGCTTACACCTATTCATTTGATTGATCAGGATTCACTTATAGCTAGATACCTCAATATGACAGACAACTATATCAGTGGAGGGGGGACAATATTTGGCATGACATGCCCCCTGGAGGTCAGGGCACCTGTGCACGCTAGCTGACATGGCTGAATGAGTGGCTGTCAGTGACTGACTTAACAATAGAAAAATTGCTAATGCACAACCAAATTTAGAAATTGCACCTGGTGTATTCTACTATTCTTACTCTCAATAGTAAGTTAAGACGCCAACTGAGTTTTTTTCGTTGGGTGCCTCCTAGTGACCCCGGGCCCCTAAGAGACAGCTTATGTCGATTATGCCTGGAACCGTTCCCGCACACGCACACGCACACAGTCTCCCTTGGCAGGCCAAATATTATATTTCAAAACGCTTTGGTGCTATTTTCAGAAGTAAAAAAACGTACTAAACTCTAAACTGATTAGACTTGTAATGCCCCTAGCTTATGTTCTTAATCTTTGATTGTGCATTCTTTGGTGTTTCACACATCTTTCACCCCTGATTCATTCATGCAAAAGTTTTCCATGAAATACCACAATAACATTTAGTTTAGTCACCAATACATCAGATAATGACAGGCTCAACATTTTGACATTTTATCTACCATTTAATCCAATAGCAAAAAATACAAGCTACACATTTCTAAACTCTTCTTTTTGATGTGCTGAATAGAACGAATAGTAGATGGTAAACATAATCTTACACACAGTATTTGATTACAACTTGACATGCACATGTTTTAAACATAATTTGTATCCAATGGCAGTTTGTGAGCATGTTGAGAAATATGTCAGTCTTACAGTTTCATTATACTTATATGTAGGAGAAATCATTAGAGATAGGAGTAGCCTATTGTAAAGCAGTTGGCTATTCAAAAAAACGTAACACAGTGTTGTCTGCCATTTCTGCCCCATGCAGCATTGTACAAGATCACCTTTTGTGATTTTGGTTCAGTAGTTATCCGTTTTGAGCAGTTTGATTAAGTAATAGTTCATTTTATTGTTAACAAATGACAAGAAAATCATATAAAAAGTTGTGAATATTACGTTTTGAAAAGCAGATACTTAGATTGAATATGTATCCAAATTGAAAGAGTGTTTTGGTGCAGTGAACAAGTTACTTTGTTTATTCTACTCAGTTAATTGAAAATGTGCTTAGAGTTTTGAAAATGTACCACGTACTGTAAATTGTACCAAAGTGATTAAGAACAACTTTGCTGCCAAATCTTTGTTGTTTTCAGTAGCGTTAGACACCTGCCGGTGTCTGATTTAATGCAAACACCTGGGAATGCTCTTGAAAGAGTCGGAAAATAAACTACAATGGATTGTATTACAAAGTAACCATAACTGAAATGTTATTCACTGTGTGTGTAGGCCTACTGTAGTCCAGTCTTTCTTTTGCAGTCATTGCATGAAGTCTAGACCTTTTGCCTTATTCTTAGATGGCACTGCCAAACTTTCTAAGATCGATTGAATATGGCAGCCTCTGCACTAAGGCCTTGAAGCAGGGAATTTAAAGATGGTGTGTGGGAGTCTGATGCATTGACACATGAGAGATCAGTGCCGACCACAGTATAAAACCAAATCCAGGCAAGATAAAGAGGTATGACGGATATAAATATTGAACACACACTAATACCTCATCTCTTCATATAACTCTTGATCTGTAGCCAAGATAAGTAACACATCGATGAACATTTAAAGTGATTCCGTTTTCCCCCTGAACTACCTCCGGTTGATGAATGGGCGAGGGTGACTTAAGGGTATATACGAAGTCAGCAAAAATGGCTGAGTGGGATTCCATGACACAATTCTCCCACAGAGCTGGGAACTACAAAGAGGTTTGGAAACACACAGAGCTGTTCATTTTATAATCCGCTGTACACACTAGACTCAAACAGTTACCGATCCTAGGATTTAGGATCAATCTAATGGTACAAAGTCCATGGGAATCGCCTGTTAACTTTTTGCTCACTTCATTTATTTTACCATGTCCTAAAGCACCCAGACATTTCAGGCCTGTTGTTGGAGCTGATCCTTTTAATGGCTTTCACCGTAAGTATTAGAGAGAGAGACTCCAAAATAGTAAATATGCCCACCCCCTCTTATTAGACTTATTTATGAACACCACTGAATCAGTTGTGCACCACCCACTTACAATATTTCAAATGGTAAATCTTTAAAGTATGATGTTATTTCCACAACAAAAAACAATATATTGATTTGCAAACAGGCCATAAAGAACTGCCCATGCTATTACATTAAAGTAATAACATACGCATGTATGGCTTGTAGGTTGGTACTCAAACATGAGCTTGTCATCAGATTGGACATCATTGAGAGTCATGGCAGGACTAACTGTTCTGTTGTTGACTTTTAATAAAGAACCAAAATGTTAGCAGGGAATTTACTGTAGTTTTTTTCTGTCAGGATTAACATACTGTTGAAAAAAACAATCACACTATCTTGATACTTCAACAGGGATTCTTCCTTACTTTGAACATTAAGGTTCAATTGTGCATGCATGAGATATGAAAAGCCTGCACAAAAAAATAGTAATGGGATGTTTACAGAATTGATCACTATTATGAGAGGTCTGGATAATGTAATCTAGATAAAAGTCATTATAATTCATCCATCTGAACCCTGAGCAGAAAATACAGCTCTTTAAACTGAGATGTACTTCACAGAGAAGAACACAGCCATAAACATATAAACAGTTGATTCAGCACAATCAGATTGAAATAGAAAGTCCTATAGGACATGAATCAAAGTGCTATTTCTTCCCTGCTTCCAACCCATTCTTCTTAAAAGAGTTTTATGGGTAATCTTATGTTCTGTACCTGTTTTTTTAATTTGACAGATATGCAGGCAATCAGTGGTGTAAAGTACTTTAGTAGATAAAACAACATGAGCAGGCGCACACCCAGAATAATAGTTTGTGTGGAGGTGCTTATTAACGGCGAATAAACTATAAACTATCAAAATAAAGAAAGTCGCACACTCCATGTATAATCTCCCAGCAATTTAAAAGGTATTTACCAACATTTCGGCATCACTGTGCCTACCTCAGGGTGCCTTCCCCCTTATCTTTTTCCCCCTGAGGTAGGCACAGTGATGCCGAAATGTTGGTAAATACCTATTAAATTGCTGGGAGATTATACATGGAGTGTGCGACTTTCTTTATTTTGATAGTCTAAAGTACTTGAGTAAAAATACTTTCAAGTACTACTTAAGAAGTTTTTGGGGGGTATCTGTACTTTATTATTGATATTTTTTACAACCTTTACTTCACTACATTCACTAAATAAAATAATGTACTTTTTACTCCATACATTTTCCCTGACACCCAAAAGTTACATTTTGAATTCTTAGCAGGACAGGAAAATGGTCCAAGTCACACAATTAGCAAGAGAACATCTGGCAGAAGTACTAAACACACATGCTCTGTTTGTCATGCCTGCTTGCGCTCCCCCTCCCTGGCGCTTGAGGGCGCCAGGTTGCCTATCATTACGCATACCTGTCACCTTCGTTACGCGCATCAGCGCTTCATTGGACTCACCTGTACTCATTCACGTTTGGATTGTCTTCCCTATATCTGTCTTTTCCTCAGTTTTATCCCTGTGTCAGAATTATTGTCATTATGTTTTCCCTGTCCAGACGCTGTCCTTGTTTGTTTCTTGTCGGTTTTATTAAATGTTCACTCCCTGTACTTGCTTCTTGTCTCCCAGCATCTGTCCTTACAGAATGCTGACACCACAATTTGAAGCATCAGGGAGTTTTAATTTTTTGTTTTTGTTGGTGAAGTCGGGTCTGGGTGCCGCTGCCAATGGAACCGGGGGTGCCACAGCTGGCTCGTCGGGCTTCCACGCCTTAGCTGGCTCGAGAGATTTCCTTGCCTAGGTTGGCTCGGCAGGCTCCCATCCCACGTCATGCCTCAGCCGGCTCGTCAGGCTCCTAAGCCTCAGTCGGCTCGCCAGGCTCCCACGCCTCAGTAGGATCGTCAGGCTTTCACACTTCAGCTTGCTCGTCGGGCTTCTACGCCTCAGCTGGCTTGTCCGGCACCCATGCCTCGGCCGGGGGGGGGGGGGGGTGTGTACTGTCAGGCCGGCGCTCGAGGGTGACAGGTGTGCATTACGCAGTGTCCAATTTACAGTAGCTATTACAGAAAAAAGACCATGCTAATGTTTGAGGATAGTGCACAACAACAAAACACTTTTATCATGGTCAACTGGTCTGATACATTCACATCTGAAGGTAAAAAATGTACTTACATTCAGTAATCTTGCTCTGATTTGTCATCCTGAGGGTCCCAGAGATAAAATGCAGCATAGTTTTGCTTGATAAAATCCATTTTTATATTCAAATGTAGTTCTACAGTTTGAACCCCTGCTGTCTCTGGCTCCACACCCACCCCGCCCGGCCATCTAGATGTGTGAAAGTTAGTGTTAGTTAATGATCCATCATGTATGACAATCCTGGGAGTGTGTGAACTTAAATTGTTTATTACCATAGCATTTTTGTATGTTCTCTATAGTTATGTACTTGAATATGTATAAATTGACCAATTCGGCACATTTGTGCAAACTCCTGGCAGACATGGTGCAAAATATTGTGTAGTGAGGTAATTCTTCACTGGATCAGTCTGAACTTTGCACACACACTGCTGCCATCTTGTTGACAAAATCTTACACCTAGGATCCTATCCTATTACACCTAGGATCCTATCTTAATGTATGGCCTATCTCTTGCATTTCATTTTTTGTTTGTATTATCTTATACCAGATCTAATGTGTTATATTCTCCTACATTAATTTCATATTTCCACAAACTTCAAAGTGTTTCCTTTCAAATGGTATCAAGCATATGCATATCCTTGCTTCAGGTCCTGAGCTACAGGCAGTTAGATTTGGGTATGTCATTTTAGGTGAAAATGTCAAAACAGGGTCCAGTCCTTTTAAGGTATCTTTACTTTTACTCAAGTATGACAATTGGAAACTTTTTCTCCCACTGCAGACAATAATACTTCTGAGTTCACATCACAACCCCACAAATGTTTTGTGGGATAAACTGAAAGGAGTCAAATTGAATGTATCTTAATGGCTTAGTTGATGTTTGACCCTCTTTCATCTTTAGGAAAATGTAGGGGATTTGTCTGATCTGATTCTAGAGCCTTCATAAATATAATGAGAAAATATTGATACCCCACTTTCCTAAGGTTTACAGTATAGCCAATTATGGAAATGTTTAAACTTGAAGACATTGTGTGGTGAATGTTTATGCATTACTTTGAACCAAGCTCAGTTTACATCTGAGCAGAAATATTGTATCTCATTGGGAGGAGGGAGCCACGTCAAAGGATAACTATGGGAATGAGCCATCAGTATATACTCAATTCAACTCAGACTTTGTCCTCCTTATTTCTGTCCCTTTCCTTTAAAAATACTGAGACAAAATAACATAACATTGTTTAAGATTAGATTTGTAGTCTGTAACTGTAGAGAAATGGGCATTGATTGTCTAACGACCATCTTTGCTCTTTACTCTGCAATTTTTTTTGTCTAACTGTCTGAGCCTCAAACCTTTAAAGCTCCGGGGAGTGGTGTACAACTGGTTGTAGTAAGTGAAGTGATTAGCCATGCTGGTAGTAGTGGAGTTCTGAACACAAACCATTTACTCTTTCATTAATACCTGGGGAATAAAATGGCAATGGTGCCACAATGGAGTTCTGTCGACACAAGTAGCTTGATGCACTTAGCTACCTTTGCCAAATCTGAGAGTCATCTGACAATTTATTTCACACTTGTGTTGGTGCAGGTCTATGCATAGGCACATACACACACACGCGCGCGAACGCACACAAATGTGTATAGAGACGTGCACACACACAAACCCATACTCCTCCATCAAAGGGAGTGCCAGGGGAAATAGAAGCCAAGAGCCTCATCCTTTTACAGTCAGTAAGACTGAACAATCACACAAAGCTATTTGAATTGCATTGCATCTAAACAGGCATCAAACCAAATGATGAATATAAACAACTGAATCATCATAACTGGACGAGGGCATCTGAATAAATGTACAGGGAGTCGCTTAACAAAAATAGTATTACGTATATTCATAAATTCTGCATTCTCCAAACTCCTTACCTAACTTCCCCCTCTCCTTTGGGAGGTCTGGTCTCATTTAGGATATTCTCCACATTGTGGGGCGTAGTTTAATGATCTGTGTTATTCTGAGGCAGCCATTTACCCAGAATGTCCTGCTGGTGTGGAACCATGAATATGATCACAGTCTGTGGCTTTATGACACACATGGAAAGGTGCCAAACGATGAGAGGTTATGAGAACTGCTCTCTTACACTGCATGTTGGTCAAACGTTACATTTTTGATGCAAAAATTAGCCAAGAATTCAGTTTTGATTTAGCCATGATGAAATAATTGATGTGCTCCACTGATTTGTGTGTGTGTCTGTAGAATGCCAAGGAAACTTTGGGACTGGGAATGTTTTCTTTGTTTTCTTTGTCAGTGGTAATTTCAGAGAGGATATCCTGCAACGGACTGGAATGGAAACAAGAAGGGAGATTTTGCAATCACTCTTTATCTCCCTAAAACACTCCACAGAACTACACTGAACAAAAATATAAACGAAACGTGGAACATTTGCAAAGATTTGACTGAGTTACAGTTCATATAGGGAAATCAGTCAATTGAAAACAATTAATTAGGCCATAAATTATGGATTTCACGACTGGGAATACAGATATGCATCTGTTGATCACAGATACCTTAAAAAAAGATAGGGGCGTGGATCAGAAAACCAGTCAGTATCTGATATGACAACCATTTGCCTCATGCAGCATCTACTTCCCATATAGTTGATCAGGCTGTTGATTGTGGCCTGTGGAATATTGTCCCACTCCTCTTCAATGGCTGTGCAAAGTTGCTGGATATTGCTGGGAACTGGAACACGTTGATCCAGAGCATCCCACACATGCTTAATGGGTGACATGTCTGGTGAGTATGTGTGCTATGCAGTGGCAATTTTAACAAGTAAATCTTGGTGAGGCAAACTCAAAAAAATAGTTTTAGATGCATGCCAGCAAAGCCACTACACAACACAACACTAAACATGACATTAATTGGACTATAACTGTGACAAATGGTGCCCACAATCTGTTTGAGCCTACATAAAGATGTCCAAACCGCAGCGTCTCAACATCAGTCCCAACACCTTACCACTGTTACACCTGCCTATCAGCGGAGCCTTGTCTGGCAGTGAAACAGTTCATTCGGCCTCATTTACTGACTTAAAAAAAAACATCGCTGAAATGGTTGACTTGCTTACACAAATGTGGTCTCTACTGACAATTGAGATGTACAAACTACGGCATTAGAGGACGATGAGGAAAAGCGTCAGGAGTCATGCTGGATTGACAGCAAGGCCAATGCTTGAATGTTAATACATTTAAGCTTGAAATAGATAACCTTAAACCCAGACTTGGACCACACATCCACTCCACTGAGTAGCAGGCTAGTGATTACTTTGCAATGCTTGCAGTTAGCCACTGATTCCTTCCGAACCACTCATTGTTGAATTTGCAATGCAGATTGCCCGGTTAGCCAATGTGCGGGAGCACTGGTTGGTCGGGCCAATTGAGGTAGTATGTACATGAATGTATAGTTAAAGTGACTATGCATACATGATAAACAGAGAGTAGCAGCAGCATAAAAGAGGGGTTGGGGGTGGCATACAATGCAGATAGTCCAGGTAGCAATTTGATTACCTGTTCAGGAGTCTTATGGCTTGGGGATAAAAACTGTTGAGAAGCCTTTTTGTCCTAGACTTGGCTCTCCGGTACAGCTTGCAATGCGGTAGTAGAGAGAACAGTCTATGACTGGGGTGGCTGACAATGTTTAGGGCCTTCCTCTGACACAGCCTGGTGTAGAGATCCTGGATGGCAGGCAGCTGAAAAAGACCTGACCTCAATCCCATAGAAAATTTGTGGGAAGAACTGAAAAAGCACGTGCGAGTAAAGAGGCCTACAAACCTGACTGTTACACCAGTTCTGTCAGGAGGAATGGGCCAAAATTCACCCAACTTATTGAGGGAAGCTAGTGTAAGGCTTCCCAAAATATTTGACCCAAGTTAAACTATTTAAAGGCAATGCTACCAAATACTAATTGAGTGTATGTAAACTTCTGACCCACTGGCAATGTGATGAAATAAATAAAAGCTGAAATAAATTATTCTCTATAATATTATTCTGACATTTCACATTCTTAAAATAAAGTGGTGATCCTAACTGACCTAAGACAGGGAATCTTTTACTAAGATTACATGCCAGGAATTGTGAAAAACTGAGTTTAAATGTATCTGTATATGGATATGAGATGAGTAATATAGGGTGTGCAAATATTATATAAAGTGTCATTGTTTATTAAAGTGACTAGTGATGCATTCATTACATCCAATGTTGTATTATTAAAGTGGCTAGAGATTTGAGTCTGTATGTTGGCAGCAGCCACTCAATGTTATTGATGGCTGTTTAACAGTCTGATGGCCTTGAGCTGTTTTTCAGTCTCTCGGTCCCAGCTTTGATGCACCTGTACTGACCTCGCCTTCTGGATGACAGCGGAGTGAACACGCAGTGGATCGGGTGGTTGGCCTTCCTGTGATCTTTATTCATGTGACCTTCCTGTGATATTTTTGACTTTCCTGTGACATCGGGTGATGTAGGTGTCCTGGAGGGCAGGTAGTTTGCCCCCGGTGATGCGTTGTGCAGACCTCACTACCCTCTGGAGAGCCTTACGGCTGTCTGTGTGGGTGGACCATTTCAGTTTGTCTGTGATGTGCAGGCCGAGGAACTTTCCACGTTCTCCACTACTGTCCCGTCGATGTGGATAGGGGGGGTGCTTCCTCTGCTGTCTCATAGTAATGAACGTGTAGGGGTTGAGAGTCAGGACGAGACAGACAGGCAGGAAGCTTTTCTCAGCCAGTCGAAATCATGAATCGGCATAATTTTTTATGGATATAAACAAATAAATGTCAATAGAAAACATGTCAAATTAAACAAAATGCAGCTGGTTTGCAGTCTTTCCAGCTTCAGTTTGAAGTGATTGTGTTAGCTGTGTTGTTGGCTAGCTCCTCTGAACAACAGTGTCCTGACAAGAGAGAACATTTTTTATGCCAGGAGAAATTGCATATCATTAGCTCATTCTTATGAATTTATCCAAATAAATGTCACTAGAAAAAAGGTTAAACAAATGCAAATGCAGCTACTTTGCTGTTATTCTGGCTGCACTGTTTGACATAACTTTAAGTTATAAGTAGCTGGCAAGCAAGGGATAAGAATGTTGCCAGCCAGTATGGCAATAGAACATTTAGAACAAATGACTGGGTCGCATCCATAGATACAGAACAAAAAGACTTTGCGTAGATAGAACAAACAACCAGCTGGCTTGGGTAGAAACCCTAGATTAGTGCCAGGACAATAACTTGTGGAAGGATGAAAAAGTATGAATAAATTCATTCAAATAAAGTGTTTGATGGAAATACACTACATTTATTTTACTAGGCAAGTCAGTTAAGAACAAATTCTTATTTTCAATGACAGCCTAGGAACAGTGCGTTAACTGCCTGTTCAGGGGTAGAACGACAGATTTGTACCTTGTCAGCTCAGGGATTTGAACTTGCAACCTTGCGGTTACTAGTCCAACGCTCTAACCACTAGGCTACCCTGCCGCCCCATGTGACCAAAAGTATGTGAACACCTATTCGTCGAACAATCCATGAAAAATTGCCCCAGACCATTATTCCTACTCCACCAAACTTTACAGTTGGTCAAGCCCAGATTCGTCCATCAGACTTCCAGATAGTGAAGTGTGATTCATCACTCCAGAGAACACGTTTCCACTTCTCCAAAGTCCAATGGCGGCGAGCTTGACACCACTCCAGCCAACGCTTGGCATTGCGCATGGTGATCTTAGGCTTGTGTGCTGCTGCTCGGCCATGGAAACCCATTTCTTGAAGCTCCCGACTAACAGTTTTTGTGCTGATGTTGCTTCCAGAGGCAGTTTGGAACTCTGTAGTGAGTGTTGCAACCGAGGACAGGCGGTTTTTTCGCTCTATGCACTTCAGCCCTTGGTGGTCCCGTTCTGTGAGCTTGTGTGGCATATCACTTCGCGGCTGAGCTGTTGTTGCTCCTAGATGTTTCCACTTCACAATAACAGCACTTACAGTTGACCGGGGCAGTTCTAACAGGGCAAAAAATTGACAAGCTGACTTGTTGGAAAGGTGGCATCCTATCACGGTGCCATGTTGAAAGTCACTGAGCTCTTCAGTAAGGCCATTCTACTGCCAATGTATGTCTATGGAGATTGCATGGCTGTGTGCTAGATTTTATACACATTTATACACATATAGTGTAAGTCTATCATTATTTGAATATGCTGGTAACCCATTGTCGACTTTGTCTTGGGCCTAACAACACCCGTTCCAATATATCCTCCAAACACCGGCTTCTCAGGCATTATCTTGAATGTCTGTGTGGGTGTGTGCTAATGTATAGAAAATCAGAGCAAGTGGTCAGTCCAGTTCAAGTGTTCAGCAGTCTGATGGCTTGCAGATAGATAAGGGAGTGAACAGCTCGTGGCTGGGGTGTATGGGATCCTTGATGATGCTGCAGGACTTCTTCAGGCACAGTTTCGAGTAGATGTACTGAATGGGTGGGAGCACGTTCCCAGTGATGTACTGGGCCATCTTCAACACCCCCTGGAGGGCCTTGTGGTTAGTGGTCAGAGCAATTCCCATACCAGGCCATGATGCAACCGGTCAGGACACTTTCGATGGTGCAACAGTAGTATTTAGACAGGACCCGGGGTGGGATGCAATTTCTTCAGCTGCCATAGGAAGTAGAGATGCTGTTGCACCCTCTTGACAAGAGTGGTGGTGTTGTTGGTCCATGTCAAGTCCTCTGTGATGTGGATGCCGAGGAACTTAAAACTGCTGACTCTCTACTGCAGTCCCGTTGATGCGGATCTGGGTATGTTCCCTCCTCTGCTTCTTGAAGTCAACAATCAACTCCTTTGTTTTGCTCACATTGAGGAAGAGGTTGTTATCCTGGCACCACAATGCCAGTTCACTTACCTCCTCCCTATAGGCTGACTTGTTTGTTTGTTATCAGGCCTACAACCATGGTGTCGTCAGCAAACTTGATGATGGAGTTGGTGTCATGCAAAGCCACGCAGTCGTGGGTGAACAGGGAGTACAGCAGACGGCCGAGAACACACCCCTGGGGGGCCACTGTTTTAAGAGTCTATGTCGCACTCGCCCCGTAGCATTCACTTCTGTCATCATGAAGTGCTTTGAGAGACTAGTCAAGGATCATATCACCTCTACCTTACCTGACACCCTAGACCCAATTAAATTTGCTTACCAACCCAATAGATCCACAGACGATGCAATCGCCATCACACTGCACACTGCCCTATCCCATCTGGATAAGAGGAATACCTATGTAAGAATGCTGTTCATTGACTATAACTCATCATTCAACACCTGAGTACCCTCCAAGCTCATCATTAAGCTTGAGGCCCTGGGTCTGAACCCCGCCCTGTGCAACTGGGTCCTGGGCTTCCTGACGGGCCTCCCCCAGGTGGTGAAGGTAGGAAACAACACCTCCACTTCGCTGATCCTCACCACTGGGGTCCCACAAGGATGCATGCTCAGCATCCTCCTGTACTCCCTGTTTACCCATGACTGCGTGGCAAAACACACCTCCAACTCAATCATCAAGTTTGCAGACAACACAACAGCAGTAGGCTTGATTACCAACAACGATGAGACAGCCTACAGGGAGGAGGTGAGGGCTCTGGGAGTGTGGTGCCAGGAAAATAACCTCTCACCCAAAAAACACAAGCATTTGGCTACACCCGCAATAACACCTGCTAAACACGTGTATGTGACAAATAACATTTGATTTGATTTGATTTAGAGGAGGTGGTAATGCCAATTCAAACATCCTGTTGTCTGCCTGTCAGGAAGTCCAGGATCCAGTTGCAGAGGGTGGTGTCCAGACTCAGGGCTCTGAGCTTGGTGTTAAGATTGGAGGGAACAATAGCATTAAATACGGAACTATATTCAACGAACAGCATTCTCGCATAGCTAATACAAACATAGCTCTTACTAAACTGGTTTGTAGGAATCAATACACATTGAAGATCAGAGTATGAAAGAGAGAAAAACACATTTCAGGAGTGGTGGTGGTTCTGCCCCCTCCTTTCCCTGGGATGCAGCTGAATAGGTCACTGGTAACTGAGTGGGTGGCCATGGACTGCTGTAGAGGCCATGCATCATTTAACATTGCCATGTTAAAGAAACTGCAAAGACAGAGGCGAATCGTGATTACCAATTAAGTTCATTAAGCTAGCTCGAAAAACCTTTGTTAACGTTCGTCTCTCCAACAAACCGTCGCTAATTTTGCGAAATTTAAACAAGAGCGCAAGACAACAGAGACTACCACTCAGCAGTCAGATATTTTCCAAGTTATTTGTGTACATTTCGAGAAACCATAGTTTTCCAGCAAGGGTTGTTGTTGTGTACCATGAAATGGATTGCTGATGCACGAGCTAGCAGGCGGCCTGCACACAGAGTAGAATAAGAGGCCAAATGTAATTGTTATATTTCAAGTGCAATAATTGTTTTACCTGTTGGGGGAAATAGAATAAAAATAGATCTTAGTGGATTGTAGGATATTGGAAAAAAAATACATATATTTTATTTGTTAAATTCTGAAAACAAATTTAGTTTGCCATAACAATAGAACATAACATTTACATTCAGTGGAACAGAATAAAATATGCAGCACAATAAACGGTGCAATGAACACAGACAAACAGGAAGTCAACACAGCAAACTACCAGCACAGTAGATGTCTTTAATTAAGCAACTATTAATTCACTGTACTGCAGTTATACTGCATTTCAGCAGGAGTGATTTTTTATAAGGGCATAGTCCATTAGTGCTACTTTGTTCATTTATTATTGTGCAGTGCATTTAATCTTACATTCTGTTAGAACAAATGTCATGGAAGTGTATGTGCACTTTTAAATTGAGTGCTGAACTGGAATCATCCCAAATACCATTGGCCGGAACCCAGAGTAAAACGATTCGGCCGGACTCGGAAATAGCTCGGCCCGCATTAAGCCCCGAGTCGATGCAAAGTTTCCCAGGTCTCAAACGGAATATGCCCAGGCCCACTGTGCCGACTGGGTCGCGACTCAACAGACACCTCAATTGGCCAAAATGTTTGGGAACCCCTGCTCTAAACCACAGTGCAGAAGTGCAGTGTGATTACTTCAGTAAAATTTCACTATGACTGAAATGAAACTGCAGTAGTAACACAGTTATAATGCAAATAAACTACACTGAAAACTGCTCCATTGTTTGTTTTGTACGGTTGATACCGGCAGCTGATGACTGCGAAATGCTATCCGCCGTTTTGAGGTAATTAGATCAATACTGTTACCTTTTGTGAATTTCCTTTATTATACTAATTAGGCCTGCTTTATGGCTGTGTTTACTACTTTTGTTAGCTTGATATTGTTTTTTTGCTTGCCATGCTATGCTATGTAGCCGTTGATACATTAGCCTGCTATAGCTTCGGCCTACCATGCCACATGTTATTGCACCCTGTTTCTGGCCAATCATTGTTAACTGCTGCTATATTTATGCATCGTTTTACCCATTTATATAATTATTGCGTTTGCTTATTCTCATTAATTATTACCATTAACAACCAATTCATTACATATGTTCATTGCTATTATTATTTGCACCTTTCTGTTTTTCCTTGTAGATAAACCATACTCCATAGAAAGCCAACAAAGTCTCAATTCAAGAACAAACGTTTCATGTCAACAACTGTCAGTTATTCCCCGCCATGTATCGACTCTATTACCTGAATTCTAAAACTGAACTGCATCTCTGCCTGCTCTTTAACTGGAGTCCCACAGTAGATTAGTATCACCGTAACCCTCACCTAAACCTCAATCAGTTACAATCTTGTAACTGAAGTATATTGTGTGCCAGGCTTGGAACCAACGTTTTGGTCAGTGTTTCCCTGGGCACCCTTATTAGGAAAGGACATGCAGGAAATGTATATAAAAGGACCGGTCCATTAATGCATTTCTTATTGGGCTGGAGATTCATTTGGGAGATCCATTTGTAATATCGAGGACTGTGAAGAAAGCAGTGGGAAAGGTGGATTCAGTCAAGGTGACTAGAAACGGCCTTGTTTTGGTTAATTGTGTTGAAGAACAGAAGAAGCGTGCACTGGATCTGGAAAAATTATTTAGGTCAGAAGTAAAATGTATTGATCTTCGGAGCAGGGCACCTGCCAAAGGAGTTATAGCTGGAGTCTCGATGGATATAGATGATTCAATTCCTTAGTCAGAAAATCCCAGGAGTGGTCAGTGCACGTTGCCTGATCCGTTTGGTAAATGGAAGGAAGGAGAAAAGCCTGTCGATATTATTGTTGTTTGAGGAGACTCTACCTGTATTTGTGAAGTGTAACGTCTGCTTCCAACTCACACTCTCAAACACATAGGTCCCCTGAACGCAGCTCACTCTCCAGATCCCAATCACCTGAATTCTGATCACCTGTTATTATCACACACTATTTAGTTCAGTTCTTTGCACCCCATTATTGTGAGGTATTGTTTGCTTTGTGACACACTTCTATTCGAAGCTCTGTTTTTCCCGTAATTTAACCCTCTCGTGTATGATAGTTTTTGCCTGCCTCACTAACGACGCCTTTTGCCTATTCCCTGCCTGTACTTTAGCCTATCGGATTTCCTGTTATCAACCTATTGCCTGATCTACCGGATAACGTTACTAGCCTTTTCCCTGCCTGTACTTTAGCCTATCGGATTTCCTGTTATCAACCTATTGCCTGATCTACCGGATGACGTTACTAGCCTTTTCCCTGCCTGTACTGTTTCCCTTTTGGACCCCCTGTGTATGACCTTCTGCCTGCCCCTGGACCCAGCTACCTGCTTTACAAATAAACACCTGCTGCGCGCTGCGCTTGAAACCAGCTCTCTGTCTCCCATCGTGTTCATTACATGAAGCTTGGATATGTGAGGTGAGGTGAGAGAATTTGTGTCCAAACCATTACAGTGTGGAAATTGTAAAGGATATGGTCATGTGTCAAATGTTTGCAGACGGGAGAAGTATGATATTGAATAATCTATGAATGGAAAATGTTGCAACAGTGGTGAGGAGGTCGAGGTGTCAAGGATCAGGGCTGCGCAGCGGATCTCCTATGTGGAGGTGGTGAAGAGAGTCGAAGGGGCAAGAGGCCACAGTGTTGAAGAGGCGGTGAAGAGAGTCGAAGGGGCAAGAGGCCACAGTGTTGAAGAGGCGGTGAAGAGAGTCGAAGGGGCAAGAGGCCACAGTGTTGAAGAGGCGGTGAAGAGAGTCGAAGGGGCAAGAGGCCACAGTGTTGAAGAGGCGGTGAAGAGAGTCGAAGGGGCAAGAGGCCACAGTGTTGAAGAGGCGGTGAAGAGAGTCGAAGGGGCAAGAGGCCACAGTGTTGAAGAGGCGGTGAAGAGAGTCGAAGGGGCAAGAGGCCACAGTGTTGAAGAGGCGGTGAAGAGAGTCGAAGGGGCAAGAGGCCACAGTGTTGAAGAGGCGGTGAAGAGAGTCGAAGGGGCAAGAGGCCACAGTGTTGAAGAGGCGGTGAAGAGAGTCGAAGAGCAGGAGGCCACAGTGTTGAAGAGGCGGTGAAGAGAGTCGAAGGGGCAAGAGGCCACAGTGTTGAAGAGGCGGTGAAGAGAGTCGAAGGGGCAAGAGGCCACAGTGTTGAAGAGGCGGTGGATGCATTGCCACCAGTTGCTATTCAGATTCAGATTAAGAAAACTTGGATGTCCTCAAAGAGGCAATTTATCTTGCAGCAGTCATAAAACATATAACATCGAAAAATGTAAAATAAATAGAAAAGGATATGTACGTTTTTTTTGCTAGTGTTTTAAGTCCATCGGGTGATCTGGATACACTCATTGTGAAGAAGGTGAATTCTGTGGCATTTATAGCCACAGTGAATAATTGTACAGCACAGGTGTCTAAGAAGTCCAAGAAGCTGGATATCATTATATCTGCAGCCGATACGTTTTTGGGGTTCCAAGACTTTACGGCAGAAGCACTACAAGGACTTTTGTCGCATGGAGATGTCCCGCCCTCACAAGAGGCTTCTAAACCTGTGTTGGGACTTGATTAGAATGAGGTTTTTACAGAGAACCAGGTTGATTTTTAGTTAATTTAATTTTTGGTGGTTTGTATGATATTTTATTTATACCCAAATGTTTTTCCTTTTCTGGGATCCTAATTATTCACCCACACAGTAGGTGGGGGCATGCACAATAAAATTGTTGCGAATGCAATTATACCACAGAAGAAGAAGACATGTACCTGGAAGGTATTTTGTGTGAATAGGCTGCATGGTGTTGGTGCTGTTGGTTTATTTCTGTGAGCAACCATTTTGTGACCATGATGTCTTGAATAGATTTTTGGGGGTGTGGTCTATTGTTCTGAATGGTATGTGATGAGTTTGTCAGTGTGTGACAATATTGAAGATGTTCATTATGTAAGGCCTCTGCAATAATTGTGAAGAGAGCATGACAAAGCCTATTTCCCTCAGGAGACTGAAAAGATTTGTCATGGGTCCTCAGATTCTCAAAAAGTTCTACAGCTGCACCATCAAGAGCATGACTGGTTGCATCACCGCCCGGGATGGCAACTGCTTTGCCCCCGACTGCAAGGCACTACAGAGGGCAGTGCGTACGGCCCTGTATATTACTGGGGCCAAGCTTCCTGCCATTCAGGACCAAAATACTTCTTAACAGCTTCTATCCCCAAGCTATAAGACTCCCGAACAGCTAATCAAATGACTACCCAGACTATTTGCCCCCCCCCACACTCTTTTACGTTGCTGCTACTCTCTGTTTATCTATGCATAGTCACTTTAACTCTACCTGCATGTACATATTACCTCAATTATCTTGACTAACCGGTGCCCCCGCACATTGAGTCTGTATCGGTACCCCCTGTATGTAGCCTCGCTATTGTTATTTTACCACTGCTGTTTAATTATTTGTTACTTTTATTTTTTATTTATCCATTTTTTTTACTTAACACTTATTTTTCTTAACTGCATTGTTGGTTAATAAGGGCTTGTAAGTACGAATTTCACTGTTGTATTCGGCGCATGTGACAAATACAATTTGATTTGAATAATGTAATTTAGTTTTCAGTTGGTTTCTTTGGAGAGGCTTTTCTGGTTTGAAGTCCAAACAGTTTATTGACAACGCCCTCCAATAAGGTCTTTGAGTAATTTGTATTTCTAAAAGATCTATTGTTTATGTAAATGCAGTGGTTAACTGTTCTTTATTTTCTACCATCAGAAGTACAATATTTTTTGTCACCATTTTTGGTCATATTTTGAACTTGGTCAGCTGAATCGCTGTGAGACACTCTTGTATTTCAGAAAGCTAACTAGAAGTTATTTTGGTCTACTCTTGTTAATGTGTTCTTTATCTGCATCAAACAAGCAAACCTAATCCTCTAAGCTTTAAACTTGGCTTGTTCTTTATCTGCTTCTGTACTGTTTCCTTTAATGGGCCCAGTTTCCAGATAGAGATGGATCTTAGACTTACGAATGTTTTAAAGATGCATCTTTCCTACAACGGCCAAAGATGTAACATGCGTTACCCAAAACAGCCCACAGAGAGAACAGTCGCTTCATTGGCGCATACTGATGTGATTGAAAAAAAAACTGCTGATCCAAGAGCAGTACTTTCTCCATTCAAAGCTTTCCTTAACATTAGCATTATGTCACAATACAGACGACGGACCAGCTCCTGTAGAAATATTACCACCTATGGCTGGAAATATTGAGGCAGCTTATTCTAATGCTTACCCAATACAAATGCACTAAATCACCGTTTTGGCACTTAATTGCGCACATGTTAGGCTTGCGCACGTTAGGCTCCATATATATCCATATATATCCATATCCATATGAAATATTTTGAGACAAATTACAGGCCGTAGCCTACAGACAGAATTTATTGAACATTATATGTATTTCTATATGAACGAAATGGGCCTATAATCTACTGTAGGTTGTTTATATTACTTTGGCTGTTTGTATCAATTGCAAAGACATTGGCAACTTTGTATTTGTAGTCAAATTTGCTCTGAAGTTATCGGAGGTCATAGAGATAGAATCATAAGGTTTAGAGGTGATCTTCTGTGTATAAAGGAGAAAATGCATCTAACGGCTCATGTAAACTAGAACGAGGTAAATTGCAGCGTGCGGCTAAGGCCGCCCAGAGTGGCTCGCTTGTGGGTGTGCTAGCAGCATATAGCAGCATGTTCGACGGTGCATCAAGAATTCAGCATAGCAAGTTTTGTATGAAGGTCTGGTTATTAAATGGGTAAATAGTTTAATCCATTTTCCATTTCATGAATTTATTCACAGGTAAATAGTAATATGCTCGAAACTGCTCTGGTGACAAACAAACTTTGCTTCCCTGTTTCCAATCGTCCACATGTCTGGGAGAACCTATTCAAGTATGTAAATACATTTCGAAAATGTAAAAAAGGAACGATGTATTATCAGCTAACGTAAACTCACGTAAACTCGTACATCGCCTTGATCCGTACAATTGCCCTTAGTTTAGCGCCCCAAAAACGTAATACTTCCAGATCAATTGTGTAAAGCACAATTTCTCCCCTTTCCAACAGAATCAATTACATGACCTAAACGCTGCCCGTTTCTGCATAATTCAAGCAGGCAATGAGCCCTTCAGGTCTTTTTAAAAATGGCAGGTGGGGAAGCAAAACTAATGCGTGATAGAAGGACAGTTGTCATGTGGGAAAACTGCTTTTTTTCACTAGATCTGTCCATCACCTTATCGCCTCTAAAAGGAAAATAAAACACTATAAAGAGCTTATATAATGTGTCACTACATACCTATTTGAAGGTTTGTGTCGAATTTGAATCGTGTTTTTAGGGCGGTGCTAAAGTGATCTTAGAAGTAAACAGCGGCTTTGAGAATGAGGATCGCATGCAATGATGACGCAAAAAATGACTAGGTATCCCATCCCCCCTTACCCCCGTCACTGTCCATTTTTTGTTTTTAAATGATGAGAGAAGTGCTACACCTGGTGGAGAGAGATTGTAAAACAGAAATAGTTGCTTTATGCGTGCTGTACGTTACAACATGACACGTAACAGAACGTCCGTTTTTTCAACCTTTTCCCAATACTATAGAGCCATTACCATGTCAATCAACGCTTGAATAGAAACCTAGTTCACACCCCCGATTTTGAAGTCAACACAGTCGCTACAGTCCCATTAGTTTTCTTTGTAGCCTCCTTTGAATGTTGCGGTTGCGCACATTTGTACGGAATGGGGCGAGTTTACATTAACTAGCTACAGTGCAGGCTAACTCAAATGAGCTGCTAACGTACCCTTCTAGCTGTCTAGCCAACTTTACATACTGTATAAATAGCTAGCAAAGTGAATGAATTATCACCAGCTACCTAACTTCATATTAGCTAGCTATCTTGATATATTTATCACTCTAAAAAACTCCAAATGCATTTGTAGGTAGCTAGCTAACAACCATGGAGGAGGGTGAAAGGATGGCAGCCCCAACTGTCAAAGTGAGAGAGTAGGCTATTCTGGTAGGGCAGGTACTTTTGTGTAGTTCCAGTCCCTAGAGATGAGGACAGAGATAATAGCAACATAATATTCAGTGCAGTCTAATTTGAGTATAATGAAGTATGTTTCTTGCAAGGTTTTCTGTCCTCAGCTATGAAAGCCTGTCTGCAGATGAGGTCCCAATGAAGAGCAGTGGTTCTCAGTCCTGGTCATGGCTACTACTTGTTTTTGCCAAAGCACTACGCAGCTGATTCAAATGCTCAACTCACCATCAAGCTTCAAGTGGTATTTATGTATTCATTTGTGATACTATCCTTGATATGATCCTGCTATTGTCACATGCACATGTGTGTACACATGCATCTATCTATCCAATGTTATCGTGATTTGTTATAAGGGATATTATACACTGCTCAAAAAAATAAAGGGAACACTTAAACAACACAATGTAACTCCAAGTCAATCACACTTCTGTGAAATCAAACTGTCCACTTAGGAAGCAACACTGATTGACAATACATTTCACATGCTGTTGTGCAAATGGAATAGACAACAGGTGGTAATTATAGGCAATTAGCAAGACACCCCCAATAAAGGAGTGGTTCTGCAGGTGGGGACCACAGACCACTTCTCAGTTCCTATGCTTCCTGGCTGATGTTTAAGTCACTTTTCAATGCTGGCAGTGCTTTCACTCTAGTGGTAGCATGAGACGGAGTCTACATCCCACACAAATGGCTCAGGTAGTGGAGCTCATCCAGGATGGCACATCAATGCGAGCTGTGGCAAGAAGGTTTGCTGTGTCTGTCAGCGTAGTGTCCAGAGCATGGAGGCGCTACCAGGAGACAGGCCAGTACATCAGGAGACGTGGAGGAGGACGTAGGAGGGCAACAACCCAGCAGCAGGACCTCTACCTCCGCCTTTGTGCAAGGAGGAGCAGGAGGAGTACTGCCAGAGCCCTGCAAAATGACCTCCAGCAGGCCACAAATGTACATGTGTCTGCTCAAATGGTCAGAAACAGACCCCATGAGGGTGGTATGAGGGCCCGACGTCCACAGGTGGGGGTTGTGCTTACAGCCCAACACCGTGCAGGACTTTTGGCATTTGCCAGAGAACACCAAGATTGGCAAATTCGCCACTGGCGCCCTGTGCTCTTCACAGATGAAAGCAGGTTCACACTGAGCACGTGACAGAGTCTGGGGACGCCGTGGAGAACGTTCTGCTGCCTACAACATCCTCCAGCATGACCGGTTTGGCGGTGGGTCAGTCATGGTGTGGGGTGGTATTTCTCTGCTCGCCAGAGGTAGCCTGACAACCATTAGGTACCGAGATGAGATCCTCAGACCCCTTGTGAGACCATATGCTGGTGCGGTTGGCCCTGGGTTCCTCCTAATGCAAGACAATGCTAGACCTCATGTGGCTGGAGTGTGTCAGCAGTTCCTGCAAGAGGAAGGCATTGATGCTATGGACTGGCCCGCCCATTCCCCAGACCTGAATCCAATTGAGCACATCTGGGACATCATGTCTCGCTCCATCCACCAACGCCACGTTGCACCACAGACTGTCCAGGAGTTGGCGGATGCTTTAGTCCAGGTCTGGGAGGAGATCCCTCAGGAGACCATCCGCCACCTCATCAGGAGCATGCCCAGGCGTTGTAGGGAGGTCATACAGGCACGTGGAGGCCACACACACTACTGAGCCTCATTTTGACTTGTTTTAAGGACATTACATCAAAGTTGGATCCGCCTGTAGTGTGGTTTTCCACTTTAATTTTGAGTGTGACTCCAAATCCAGACCTCCATGGGTTGATAAATTTGATTTCCATTGATAATTTATGTGTGTTGTCAGCACATTCAACTATGTAAAGAAAAAAGTATTTAATAAGAATATTTCATTCATTCAGATCTAGGATTTTTTTTTTTTTTGAGCAGTGTACTGTAGTAATCTACAATGACCTGGTAATGTAAAAGTCTACTAATGACATTATCCTCCATATTCCTACAGATACCTTGTAACTGGAGATTCCTTCAAAATGATTGCCTCCAGTTACTGTGTAGGGCACTGCAATGTTGGGTGAATTCCTGGGAGAATTCAGGCATGTGAAGGCTACTTGTGTCCTGCATAACTTCATAAGGATGGACACGAGGACCAGGAGGGGATCTGCAGCTGTGTGCCAGAGGAGAAGTCTGCTGCTCTGCAGGATGTTTCAAGGATGGGGTCCGACAACGCAGCAAGAGAGGCAATCCATGTGCGAGAGATCTTCAGCTCCTACTTTATTGAAGAGGGTGCTGGCAACACCATAGACTACACTATGCACAACCAAAGGGTATTTTAAGAGCCATCCACATTGCAATATGAGTATTCTTGCATTGACTTAGCTATGTCAACTGCAGTTATTCAATTCCCAGTTTCTCTCCCTTTGATTTCTACTTCCCAGGTGAGGGTGCTGTTTAGGTAAGGGTGTGATGTCTGTACAAAAACAGGCTATTTTAAGAAAAATTTGACATCTTATAACCCACACCTACACACTCATGTACCAATCTGATTGATGGATTGTGTTGTGCAAGAAGACCAACCATGGAGAATAGTAAGACACTTCATTATTTCTATAACTACACTATATTGTTTGTCCTCGTGTCTGTGCATGTGTTTCAGCATAAAGTACACTGCAGCCACTTAGTGTGGACACCAGGTGAGGCCACACACAGATTCCTGTTGAACACGGTCTCTTTAACTACCTTATTTTCTCAATAAGTCTCTCTCCTTCGCTTCCCTCTTCATCCTGCTTCATCCCTCTCCCCTTCTCCCTAAATCCTCTAGATAATATCAGCTGTGTCGGTGAAACCCTCCCGCATCTGAACTGGCTACATAGAGGGAACAGCATGATCAGAGCTGAGAGGTCTCTTAGTCGGGTCATCAGGAAGTATTATACAGACAGAGATGTAGTAGTCCTAGAGTTAATGGTCCATGGTCAGTTTTGCATTTCACCTCCTGGTGATTATGAAGACTGACAGTGTTAGAATGGAAAAGAAAACAAGGCTTAAACTCTCTCTCTCTCTCTCTCTCTCTCTCTCTCTCTCTCTCTCTCTCTCTCTCTCTCTCTCTCTCTCTCTCTCTCTCTCTCTCTCTCTCTCTCTCTCTCTCTCTCTCTCTCTCTCTCTCTCTCTCTCTCTCTCTCTCTCTCTCTCTCTCTCTCTCTCTCTCCAGCTGTCTCTTGTCTGCAGGTATGTTTTGATGTGAGAGAGGATGCCAACCTCCAGTCCTGTTATCGCCATCTCACCTGCTCTTAAGATAACCTTCGGGCCGACTGGGAGCCAAAGGCTGGTTAGGAGACACCACTAGATACACTATTATGTAATTGTGTCTCCTGTTCTTATCTCTTTCCCTTTCTGTCTTTATTTTTTTAAATAATATTCATAATGCATGTATTATGTATGTATAACAACTTCTTTCAATAAAGCATTTCACATTCTCTACTGGTTTAAATTAAGTCTCTCATTTGATGAAATACCACGCCTATCCTGTGTTATCAGATCAATGCAGATGAAGGAAATTAGATATTAAGGTTAACCAGTTTTAGAGTATTTACGTGATGCATAGGAGGTGGAGTGTACTGGTTTTAAATTCTATTTCTGTATATATGAATTAGAGGCCGACCGATTATGATTTTTCAACGGCGATAGCGATTATTGGAGGACCAAATTAATCGCCCGATTGTTATATATTTTTGTAATAATGACAATTACAACAATACTGAATGAACACTTTTATTTAAACTTAGTATAATACATAAATACAATCTATTTAGTCTCAAATAAATAATGAAACATGCTCAATTTGGTTTAAATAATGCAAAAACAGTGTTGGAGAAGAAAGTAAAAGTGCAATATGTGCCATGTAAAAAAGCTAACGTTTAAGTTCCTTGCTCAGAACATGAGAAAATATGAAAGCTGGTGGTTCAATATTCCCAGTTAAGAAGTTTTAGGTTGTAGTTAATATAGGAATTAGGACGCGTCGACTATTTCTCTCATACCATTTGCATTTCATATACCTTTGACTATTGGATGTTCTAATAGGTGCTTCTACACCTGCATTGCTTGATGTTTGGGGTTTTAGGCTGGGTTTCTGTACAGCACTTTGAGATATCAGCTGATGTAAGAAGGGCTTTATAAATACATTTGATTTGATTTGATAATAGGCACTTTAGTATTGCCAGCCTAATCTCAGGAGTTGATAGGCTTGAAGTTATAAGCAGCACTGTGGTTCAAGCATTGCTAAGAGCTGCTGGTAAACGCAATAAAGTTTGAATGCATGCTTACGAGCATGTTGCCGCCTACCACCGCTAAGTCAGACTGCTCTATCAAATATAAAATCATAGACTTAATAATTATATAATAAACACAGAAATTTGAGCCTTTGGTCATTAACATGGTCAAATCTGGAAACTATCATTTCGAAAACAAAACGTTTATTCTTTCAGTGAAATACGAAACAGTTATGACGTTATAATTACTTATATTTGCTTCTATCCTAGTATTTTTGTGTCAAATTCGTCATGGAAACCACTCGATATGATTGGATATGATTGGTCATCGCCTAGTGATCGCCGCTGGTGATTTGCATAAAGTTGGGAAATGTTGAACTTTTTCACCGCCTCCCACGCCACGTTGGCGGCGCCCAACGGTCCCCAGCCCTCTACGCTTCTACTCGCTTTCCTTCAATTGAAAATGAAGGAAGGCGTGCTAGTGTACACAGGGCATAACGAGGCACTTGGCTGTTCTACAAGTGGTCTGAGGCAGCCATTAGATTCCGAGTGTATTCAAGTGCAATGTTAAAAATGATGGTTTTGGGAAACAGCTCGGAGATTTAATGATTATGCTTCAAAGGTTCTAACGATAAATCAAATCAAATCAAATTTTATTTGTCACATACACATGGTTAGCAGATGTTAATGCGAGTGTAGCAAAATGCTTGTGCTTCTAGTTCAGACAATGCAGTAATAACCAACGAGTAATCTAACCTAACAATTTCACAACAACTACCTTATACACACAAGTGTAAAGGAATGAAGAATATGTACATCAAAATATATGAATGAGTGATGGTACAGAACGGCATAGGCAAGATGCAGTAGATGGTATCGGGTACAGTATATACATATGAGATGAGTAATGTAGGCTATGTAAACATATAAAAGTGGCATTGTTTAAAGTGGCTAGTGATATATGTATTACATCAAGATGGCAAGATGCAGTAGATGGTATGGAGTACAGCATATACATATGAGATGAGTAATGTAGGGTATGTAAACATTATATGAAGTGGCATTGTTTAAAGTGGCTAGTGATACATTTTTCATACATTTTTACATTATTAAAGTGGCTGGAGTTGAATCAGTATGTTGGCAGCAGCCACTCAATGTTAGTGGTGGCTGTTTAACTGTCTGATGGCCTTGAGATAGAAGCTGTTTTTCAGTCTCTCGGTCCGTGCTTTGATGCACCTGTACTGACCTCGCCTTCTGGATGATAGTGGGGTGAACAGGCAGTGGCTCGGGTGGATGTTGTCCTTGACGATCTTTATGGCCTTCCTGTGACATCGGGTGGTGTAGGTGTCCTGGAGGGCAGGTAGTTTGCCCCCGGTGATGCATTGTGCAGACCTCACTACCCTCTGGAAAGTCTTACGGTTCTGGGCGGAGCAGTTGCCATACCAGGCGGGGATACAGCCCGACAGGATGCTCTCGATTGTGCATCTGTAAAAGTTTGTGAGTGCTTTTGGTGACAAGCCGAATATCTTCAGCCTCCTGAGGTTGAAGAAGCACTGCTTTGCCTTCTTCACCACGCTGTCTGTGTGGGTGGACCAATTCAGTTTGTCCGTGATATGTACGCAGAGGAACTTAAAACTTACTACTCTCTCCACTACTGTCCCGTCAATGTGGATAGGGGGGTGCTCCCACTACTGTTTCCTGAAGTCCACGATAATCTCCTTTGTTTTGTTGATGTTGAGTGTGAGGTTTTTTTCCTGACACCACACTCTGAGGGCCCTCACCTCCTCCCTGCAGACGTTTCGTCGTTGTTGGTAATCAAGCCTACCACTGTAGTGTCGTCTGCAAACTTGATGATTGAGTTGGAGCCGTGCATGGCCACGCAGTCGTGGGTGAACAGGGAGTACAGGAGAGGGCTCAGAATGCACCCTTGTGGGGCCCCAGTGTTGAGGATCAGAGGGGTTGAGATGTTATCTACCCTCACTTCCTGGGGGCGGCCCGTCAGGAAGTCCAGTAACAAGTTGCACAGGGCGGGGTCGAGACCCAGGGCTTGATCGAGCTTGATGACGAGTTTGGAGGGTACTATGGTGTTAAATGCTGAGCTGTAGTCAATGAACAGCATTCTCACATAGGTATTCCTCTTGTCCAGATGGGTTAGGGCAGTGTGCAGTGTGGTTGCGATTGCGTCGTCTGTGGACCTGTTGGGGTGGTAAGCAAATTGGAGTGGATCTAGGGTGTCGGGTAGGGTGGAGGTGATATGGTCCTTGACGAGTCTCTCAAAGCACTTCATGATGACGGAAGTGAGTGCTACGGGGCGGTAGTCGTTTAGCTCAGTTACCTTAGTATTCTTGGGTACAGGAACAATGGTGGCCCTCTTGAAGCATGTGGGAACAGCAGACTGGGATAAGGATTAGCTAGCTGGTCTGTGCATGCCCTGAGGACGAGGCTGGGGATGCCGTCTGGCCGGCAGCCTTGCGAGGGTTAACACGTTTAAATGTTTTACTCACGTTGGCTGCAGTGAAGGAGACTCCGCAGGTTTTGGTAGCGGGCCGTGTCAGTGGCACTGTATTGTCCTCAAAGCGAGCAAAGAAGTTGTTTAGTCTGTCTGGGAGCAAGACATCCTGGTCTGCGATGGGGCTGGTTTTCGTTTTGTAATCCGTGATTGACTGTAGACCCTGCCACATACCTCTTGTGTCTGAGACGTTGAATTGCGACTCTACTTTGTCTCTATACTGACGCTTAGCTTGTTTGATTGCCTTGCAGAGGGAATAGCTACACTGTTTGTATTCGAACATGTTTCCGGTCACCTTTCCCATGTTTAAAAGCAGTGGTTCCCGCTTTCTGTTTCGCGTGAATGCTGCCATCAATCCACGGTTTCTGGTTCGGGAATGTTTTAATAGTAGCTGTGGGTACGACATCGCCGATGCACTTGCTAATAAACTTGCTCACCGAATCAGCATATTCGTCAATGTTGTTGCTTGCGCAATGCGGAACATATCCCAGTCCACGTAATCGAAGCAATCTTGAAGCATGGAATCAGATTGGTCGGACCAGCGTTGAACAGACCTGAGCGTGGGAACTTCCTGTTTTCTTTTCTGTCTATTGGCTGGGAGCAACAAAATGGTGGTCAGCTTTTCCGAAAGGAGGGCAGGGGAGGGCCTTATATGCGTTGCGGAAGTTAGAATAACAATGATCCAGGGTTTCACCAGCCCTGGTTGCACAATCAATATGTTGATAGAATTTGGGGAGTCTTGTTTTCAGATTAGCCTTGTTAAAATCCCCAGCTACAATGAATGCAGCCTCAGGATATGTGATTTCCAGTTTTCATAGAGTCAAATGAAGTTCGTTCAGTGCCATCGATGTGTCTGCTTGGGGGGGAATATATGCGGCTGTGATTATGATCGAAGAGAATTCTCTTGGTAGATAATGCGGTCGACATTTGACTGTAAGGAATTCTAAGTCAGGTGAACAGAAGGACTTGAGTTCCTGTATGTTGTTATGATCCCACCACGTCTCGTTAATCATAAGGCATACCCCCTCCGCCTTTCTTTTTACCAGAATTATGCTTGTTTCTGTCGAAGCGATGCGTGAAGAAACCAGCTGGCTATACCGACTCCGATAGCTTGTCTCAAGTGAGCCATGTTTCCGTGAAGCAAAGAACGTTACAGTCTCTTATGTCTCTCTGGAATGCTACCCTTGCTCGGATTTCATCTACCTTGTTGTCAAGAGACTGGACATTGGCTCGGGAGCGGGGGGCGATGTGCCTGTCTCCGGAGCCTGACCAGAAGTCCACCTCGTCTGCCCCTTTTACGGTGTTATTGTTTTGGATCGCCGGCTGGGATCCGATCCCTTGTCCTGGGTGGTGGGCAAAACAGAGGATCCGCTTTGGGAAAGTCGTATTCCTGATCGTAATGATGGTGAGTTGATGTTGCTCTTATATCCAATAGTTCCTCCCGATTGTATGTAATAAAACCTAAGATTACCTGGGGTACCAATGTAAGAAATAACACTTAAAAAAACAACATACTGCATAGTTTCCTAGGAACGCGAAGCGAGGCGGCCATCTCTGTCGGTGTCAGAAGTTGAAACTTAGTCTTTAGATGCTTTTGGGAAACCGGGCCCAGAACTGTTGACCCAACTCAATAGGTGACCTGTCACAAGACTGTGGGTCTTATGTTCTGGTTGAGGTGTTCCTCTTATTAAACAGTAACTGGCGTAGTCTGGTAGCTGTGCCATTTTAGTTAACCCTAGTCAGCAAGTGTTAATACAATATAATACAAAAACACTATAACAAATACTATAATACGGTCTGCAAAAACACGAGTGAATACTATAGAATACTACAGTCATGTCCACAAATACACTACAGTGAATATTATAATAAACTACAGTCATGTCTGTAAAAACACTACAGTAAATACTAGAGTAAGTTGTACAAAACACTACAATGAATACTACTGTATTTAGAAAATAGTATACTATCGTAAATTTTCATATGGGACTTTTCTTACCACTCTTTAGGATACTGACCAATTCAGTGGCGTATAGAGTAATATGAAAATAATGCAATTTTTGAACTTATGTAGACACTAACCGTACACAGTTCCATGTACAATAAACCATACTTCACATTTGATTAAATAAGGGACCGTTTGAAATGATTGGGGTGGGGGGGCTGGTCCAAAATAGGGGAGGGTTGTCAAGCTTTTTTTTTATGTGGGGAGGGTTGTATTTTTTTGGGGGGGGGCACAGGGGAGGGTAGTACTTTTTTTTCACCCTGATTTACATTTATAATTTTGCATGTTTTAATATATAATGTCTTCCATATAGCCAAAGTAACTGCTGAATACTTTCTGAATGCACTATATGTATATACAATACTGTTCAAAAGTTTGCGGTCACTTAGAAATGTCCTTGCTTTTGAAAGAAAAGCTAATTTTTTGTCCGTCAAAATAACATCAAACTGATCATCGTTAATGTTGTACATGACTATTGTAGCTGGAAACGGCAGATTTTTTTATGGAATATCTACATAGGTGTACAGAGGCCTATTATCAGCAACCATCACTCCTGTGTACCAATGGCACATTTGTTAACTAATCCAAGTTTATAATTTTAAAAGGCTAATTGATCATTAGAAAACCCTTTTGCAATTATATTAGTACAACTGAAAACTGTGAAAGAAGCAATACAACTGGCCTTCTTTAGACTAGTTGAGTATCTAGAGCATCAGTATTTGTTTGTTCGATTACAGGCTAAAATGGCCAGAAACAAAAAACTTTCTTCTGAAACTCGTCAGTCTATTCTTGTTCTGAGAAATGAAGGCTGTTCTATGCGAGAAATTGCCAAGAAACTGAAGATCTCGTGCAACGCTGTGTACTACTCCCTTCACAGAACAGCTCAAACTGGCTCTAACCAGAATAGAAAGAGGAGTGGGAGGCCCCGATGCACAACTGAGCAAGAGGACAAGTACATTAGAGTGTCTAGTTTGAGAAACAGACGCCTCACAAGTCCTCAACTGGCAGCTTCATTAAATAGTACTCGCAAAACACCAGTCTCAATGTCAACAGTAAAGAGGCGACTCCGGGTAGCTCGCAATCTAGAAAGAGTTGCTAAGAAAAAGCATTATCTCAGACTGACCAATAAAAATAAAATATTAAGATGGGCAAAAGAACACAGACACTGGACAGAGGAACTCTCAACAAAAAAAAACTTGAATGAGTAGGTGTGTCCAAACTTTTTACTGGTAATGTATATATCTCAGAGTACTTTCCTCAGCTCTTTTTCCGCCAGGTGTTCTTGGTGTATCATACAATGCTTGGCAGAGGGAGACACATTAATAACTCTAGTGCAGAGGCCTTTTCGCAGTCCTGTTATAGATGGACCCCCATCTGTATAAAAGCTCACCTTTCGATCCCTTATGAAATATTGTTTTCCCGTCAACATAGCCACGCAGCACACTGAACATCCCATATGCCGTTTCATGCTCGGGAATTGTGAGACAGAACAATATGTCCTCGTGAAAAGCATCCCACAACATGTATAGGAAAGAAAAGTAAATGCATGGGCATATCGGCCCTCACATTTAATGTCCATTTGGGGAACATAAGCTGGGGAGTCCTTCAGTCAGAGTTCCCTTTTGATTGCTAGCAATAGCATACATTCTTCATTTTAACAGTGTTATCTGACAAAGATATTGATGTGAGCTTCTGTGCCTCTGTCTCCCCACATATTGTTTTCACCATATAAATTGTGGCTGGTGATATCAAGTCTCTGCAATAGTGTGTGCTTTCATAGCGTAGCAGGCCTAGCCATTCACCGTGGGAATGATTCAGTGCAGCTTTTTCCCATGATCTCCGTTTGAATTTTATATTTGAATAATTTTCAGTTAGATTTTTAAGGTTAACCAGATAACAATGATTTTGAGATACAAAGACAATATTATGATGTAAACTCAGCAAAAAAAGAAACGTCCTCTCACTGTCAACTGCGTTATTTTCATCAAAATTAACATGTGTAAATATTTGTATGAACATAACAAGATTCAACAACTGAGACAAACTGAACAAGTCCCACAGACATGTGACTAACATAATTGGAAATATGTGTCCCTGAACAAAGAGGGGGGGGGGGGTGTCAAAATCAAAAGTAACAGTCAGTATCTTAAGTGCTGCAGTGCATCTCCTCCTCATGGACTGCACCAGATTTGCCAGTTCTTGCTGTGAGATGTTACCCCACTCTACCACCGAGGCACCTGCAAGTTCTCAGACATTTCTGGGGGGAATGGCCCTAGCCATCCCAGACGTGCTCAATGGGATTGAGATCCAGGCTCTTCGCTGGCCATGGCAGAACACTGACATTTCTGTCTTGCAGGAAAACACGCACAGAACGAGCAGTATGGCTTGTGGCATGGTCATGTCAGGATGAGCCTGCAGGAAGGGTACCACATGAGGGAGAAGTATGTGTTCCCTGTAACGCACAGCGTTTAGATTGCCTGAAATCTCTTTTGCCAGTCCTGTCTGGTCCAGCGACTGTGGGTTTGTGCCCATAGTCGACTTTGTTGCCGGTGATGTCTGGTGAGGACCTGCCTTATAACAGGCCTACAATCCCTCAGTCCAGAGTCCAGTCTCTCTCAGCCTATTGTGGAGAGTCTGAGCATGGAGGGAGGGATTGTGTATTCCTGGTGTAACTTGGGCAGTTGTTGTTGCCATCCTGTTGCCATCCTGTACTTGTCCCGCAGGTGTGATGTTCGGATGTACCGATCCTGTGCATGTGTTGTTATACGTGGTCTGCCACTGCGATGACAATTAGCTGTCCGTCCTGTCTCCCTGTAGTGCTGCCTTAGGGGTCTCACAGTACAGACATTGCAATTTATTGCCCTGGCCACATCTGCAGTCCTCATGCCTCCTTGCAGCATGCCTAAGGCACGTTCACGCAGATAAGCAGGGACCTTAGGCATCTTTCTTTAGGTGTTTTTCAGAGTCAGTAGAAAGGTCTCTTCAGTGTCCTAAGTTTTCATAACTGTGACCTTAATTGCCTACCTTCTGTAGGTTGTTAGTGTCTTCACGACCGTTCCACGGGTGCATGTTCATGAATTGTTTATGGTTCATTGAACAATCATGGGAAACAGTGTTTAACCCTTTACAATGAAGATCTTGTGTATTTATTTGGATTTGTACTAATTATCTTTGAAAGACAGGGTCCTGAAACAGGGACATTTCTGTTTTTGCTGGGTTTATATGTTTTTTGTATTTTATATATTTTTTCAGGATTTTGGCAATTCTCTCGCGACCCCATTTTCCACATGGGGTTGTGACCGCTAGTTTGGGAACTGCTGTTCTAGAGTCTATTGACTCACCAGTGCATCAATCGAAGTAACATCATTTTAAAAATCCCCATCAAAATCCTTCAGTTTAAGCTAAAGATATGTTTTTTTGCATGGGCTGCGTCTCCCGCATCTGCGCTGGAAGATAACAGAGCTACAGAGGTGTTTATTGGACCATGAGACATCCTGAAAATCGGTTTTCTCACAAAAACGTCTGTAGCATCCAAAACTAATTTAACCACTCTAGAAAAACGACTCTTACGAGCACAATGGTGTTTTCCGTTTTCCTCTACAACAGCCACAGGACTCGTCTGAAGTTGGTACCGTTGATGTACCTACTTTGGTTTGTAGATTCCGAACCGTTTGGGTTCTCACAAACACGAGGGTCTGTCACACCCTGAACTGTTTCACCTGTCTTTGTGCTTGTCTCCACCCCCTCCAGTTGTCGCCCATCTTCCCCATTATCCCCAGTGTATTTATACCTGTGTTCTCTGTTTTTCTGTTGTCAGATAATTTTGTTTGTCAAGCCTACCAGCATTTTCCCCCTTGCTCCTGTCTTTTTCTAGTTCCTGTTTTCTAGTTTTCATGGTTTTGACCATTCTGCCTGCCCTGACCCTGAACCTGCTTGCCGTTCTTTACCTTAAGGACTCTGATCTGGATTACTGACCTCTGCCTGCCCTTGACCTGTTGTTTTGCCTGCCCCCTGTTCTAGTAATAAATGTTTGTTAATTTGACACTGTCTGCATCTGGGTTTCCTCCTGAAAAGTGATAGTACAAACTGGTCATGACTGACCCAGCAGACTCAGACCAGCTCTGCAACGCCATCTCCTCCCAAAGAGCCACCATTGGAAGGCACGAGGAGTTGCTTCGTGGTCTTATGGAAGGGTTCCAGACCTTGGCCGAACTCCATGACTGAGCGTTGAACACATTGCTGGAGCAAGTCCACGAGTTGTCAGTTAGGCAGCCTATCACGATGGTAACTTCCCAGCACCTCAGTAACTCCCTGGCCACCCCGCTTCCCACCCCCGGAACGCGTCAATGGAGAGCCGGGCACCCGTCGGGCGTTTATCGCTCAGTGTTCCCTCATCATTGAGCTGCAGCCCTCCTCCTTCCCCTCGGACCACTCTAAGATAGTGTACCTCATCACGATGATGTCCAGGAGGGCTCTCGTCTGGGCTACAGCAGTATGGGAACAACAGTCGGCTGTATGCTTCAGTCTGGAGGAATTTGTGGTGGAGGTGAAGAAAGTTTTCGATGCTCCATTGCCCGGAAGAGAGGCTGCCCGGAAGCTACTCCAGCGTCGAAAAGACTCCCGCAGTGTGGCAGACTATTCTATGGATTTCCACACATTGGCAGCTGAGAGTGCCTGGAACCAGGAAGCGCTGTTCGACATGTTCCCCGCACGGAGTTTCGGAGGAAGTAAAGGACGAGCTTGCAGCCCGGAAACTACCGACAGATCTCGACTCGCTCATCGCCTTGACCATTCGGATCGATAGGTGACTACCAGAGCGAAGGAAGGAGAGGAGGTTCAATTTCACTTGCCGACCCAAGGCTTTCACTTCGCCTCCGAGAAATCCTGGAAGTCCCCGACGGGTCTATTTCTGAAAGAACCTGAGGCTACCCCAGTTTCCCCGAGAGTCTCCGAAGTCTGCCAAGTCAGCTCTTCTTGAGCCGATGCAATTAGGCAGAGCTAGGCTGTCCCCAGCCAAATGGCTATACAGGCTTCACATGAACTGTTGCCTGTATTGCGGGACTACCGGTCATTTCGTGGCCACCTGTCCACTAAAAGACCAGGCTCACCGGTAGGAGCGAGTACTCTGGTAGGGCATACGGAGAACTTTTCCTCTCCCCTTACTTGCACCCCTTTTCATGGCATCTTGCTTTGGGGAACCAGTCAAAATTTCTCCGGGTAATCATTGACTCTGGGGCCGATGAGAGCTTTACGGACGCTACCTTGACGTCCGAGATGGGCATCCCCACTCAGCCCCTCTCCATTCCCATGGATGTTAGAGTGCTGGACGGGCGCTCTATAGGCCGGGTCACTCACAATACCACCCGAATTCAACCTACGTGTGTCAGGGAACCACAGCAAAACGAACCAATTCCTGCTTATTAAGTCTCCTCAGGTTCCCGTGGTATTGGGATTCTCTTGGCTCCAGCTACACAATCCCCTTATTGACTGGTCTGCTGGTGCCATCATGGGCTGGAGCCCATTCTGCCACGCTCATTGCCTGAAGTCTTTAGTTACTTCGACAATGTCTGCATCTGGGTCTTGTCCTGAAATGTGATAGGGTGTCCCTTTTGCTCTACAACCGCCACAAGTGTCACAGGACCCGTCTGAAGGTAAATGCTTTTAAAAATGTATGGAAGTATGGAGGTAGTTTTGTTCTTACCCTAAAAAAGGGGTTAAATACAGTGCCTTGCGAAAGTATTCGGCCCCCTTGAACTTTGCGACCTTTTGCAACATTTCAGGCTTCAAACATAAAGATATAAAACTGTATTTTTTTGTGAAGAATCAACAACAAGTGGGACACAATCATGAAGTGGAACGACATTTATTGGATATTTCAAACTTTTTTAACAAATCAAAAACTGAAAAATTGGGCGTGCAAAATTATTCAGCCCCTTTACTTTCAGTGCAGCAAACTCTCTCCAGAAGTTCAGTGAGGATCTCTGAATGATCCAATGTTGACCTAAATGACTAATGATGATAAATACAATCCACCTGTGTGTAATCAAGTCTCCGTATAAATGCACCTGCACTGTGATAGTCTCAGAGGTCCGTTAAAAGCGCAGAGAACATCATGAAGAACAAGGAACACACCAGGCAGGGCCGAGATACTGTTGTGAAGAAGTTTAAAGCCGGATTTGGATACAAAAAGATTTCCAAAGCTTTAAACATCCCAAGGAGCACTGTGCAAGCGATAATATTGAAATGGAAGGAGTATCAGACCACTGCAAATCTACCAAGACCTGGCCGTCCCTCTAAACCTTCAGCTCATACAAGGAGAAGACTGATCAGAGATGCAGCTAAGAGGCCCATGATCACTCTGGATGAACTGCAGAGATCTACAGCTGAGGTGGGAGACTCTGTCCATAGGACAACAATCAGTCGTATATTGCACAAATCTGGCCTTTATGGAAGAGTGGCAAGAAGAAAGCCATTTCTTAAAGATATCCATAAAAAGTGTCATTTAAAGTTTGCCACAAGCCACCTGGGAGACACACTAACATGTGGAAGAAGGTGCTCTGGTCAGATGAAACCAAAATTGAACTTTTTGTCAACAATGCAAAACGTTATGTTTGGTGTAAAAGCAACACAGCTCATCACCCTGAACACACCATCCCCACTGTCAAACATGGTGGTGGCAGCATCATGGTTTGGGCCTGCTTTTCTTCAGCAGGGACAGGGAAGATGGTTAAAATTGATGGGAAGATGTATGGAGCCAAATACAGGACCATTCTGGAAGAAAACCTGATGGAGTCTGCAAAAGACCTGAGACTGGGACGGAGATTTGTCTTCCAACAAGACAATGATTCAAAACATAAAGCAAAATCTACAATGGAATGGTTCAAAAATAAACATATCCAGGTGTTAGAATGGCCAAGTCAAAGTCCAGACCTGAATCCAATCGGGAATCTGTGGAAAGAACTGAAAACTGCGCTCGAGCTGTTTTGCAAGGAGGAATGGGAAAAAATGTCAGTCTCTCGATGTGTAAAACTGATAGAGACATACCCCAAGCGACTTACAGCTATAATCGCAGCAAAAGGTGGCGCTACAAAGTATTAACTTAAGGGGGCTGAATAATTTTGCACGCCCAATTTTTCAGTTTTTGATTTGTTAAAAATGTTTGAAATATCCAATAAATGTCGTTCCACTTCATGATTGTGTCCCACTTGTTGTTGATTCTTCACAAAAAAATACAGTTTTATATCTTTATGTTTGAAGCCTGAAATGTGGCAAAAGGTTGCAAAGTTCAAGGGGGCCGAATACTTTCGCAAGGCACTTTATGTGTCAAAAACCAAACATATTTCCTGCAATTTCTTATATCTCCTAGATATAGGACAGACTAGAGACAAGTATTGTTGTCTCTACCTTCTTGCCCGTTGTGCTGTTTGCTGTCTGTGCCCAATAATGTTTGTACAATGTTTTGTGCTGCTACCATGTTGCGTTGCTACCATGTTGTTGTCATGTTGTGTTGCTACCATGCTGTGTTGTCATGCGTTGCTGCCTTGCTATGTTGTTGCCTTAGGTCTCTCTTTATGTAGTGTTGTGTTGTCTCTCTTGTCGTGATGTGTGTTTTGTCCTATACGTTATTTATTTAATTTTTTATTATTTTTAATCCCAGCCCCCATCCCCGCAGGAGGTCTTTTGCCTTTTGGTAGGCCGTCATTGTAAATAAGAATTTGTTCTTAACCGACTTGCCTAGTTAAATAAAGGTTAAATAAATACATAAAATAAATAAAAACAGACACTTCAAAACCTTTTTCTTTATGGTTTATTTTCTTTGACTCTGACATTTATGAATGTGTTATTCAATGCGTTTCTATGGGATATAATAGTAAAGCAGTGGAGGCTGCTGAGGGTAGGACGGCTCATAATAATTATTGGAATGGGGTGAATGGAATGGCATCAAACACATAGAAATCATGTGTTTGGTGTAGTTGTTACCATTCCACCATTCCGCTCCAGCTATTACTACGAGCCTGTCCTCCACAATTAATGGGCCACCAACCTCATGTGTACTAAAGGCCAAATTCAATATTTTATCTAATCATTTTGGTCTATATTTTTGGGTGGACTTAAAGGGGTCCTAAAAATAGGCTTACTATTGGACTTAGCATGTCTAGCCAGGAGCTCAGATGATCTGTGCACAGACCTGGAACATTCTTCCAAATGGGTCTTCACTTCACTGGAGGAGACAAACTGGCAGAGTAGATGGAGCAGAGAATTTCATCAAAAATAAACTAGATATTGAGATAAAGATTGCAGCCAGAGGCCCTAAACTCCTACTTTTTGGTAGCACACTGATTTAAAGCGGTAAATCAGTATCCCTGACAATCTTGTTGCTGTTGACAAAAGGAACTCTGCTAAGGAATGATCAGTCTGACATCTCTGACTGGGTGGTCCACAAAGAGATCTTAAACACCACTTTACACTTTAAATACACCCCACGGCCCAGAAGGAGGTATGGTTGAATATTGGGTATTAGAGGCACTCCTGGCTGAGTAAATCACCTGATTCCTGGCACAGTCACAGCTATGCTTGGGGGATTAATTGTATTTCAGGAGGTGTATTTGTACACCTCAACCAAATCCAAACACTGCAGACCTCACATACACTGAGTGTACAAAACATTAGGAACACTTTCCTAATATTGAGTTGCACCGTCTTTTGCCCTCAGAATAGCCTCAATTCGTCGGGGCATGGACTCTACAAGCTTTTTTTGGATCAATGTTATGTCCACTCAGTGTATTATTGTGGTGGTTGATGGTATTGGGGGTTGAGGAGACAGATTGCTTGGGAAGTGACTGACTTCTAACCTCCAAGCCCATAAGTCTACATGACATCAGATCTGGATTCAATCAACATAAGCACATATCACAGTGAGAGCCACAGAAACATATGTTCACATAGACACAAACACAGTCAAATAGCCTAGCCCTAGATCATACACACAGATCACACCCTACCCTCTCAAACACTGACCTTCAGGGCCCTCATGATTCCATATGTGTTATTTCAGACACCATTTTTAAATAGGCACGGATTACTCTCGATTTTTAGAACTATAGTGCAGTTCTACAGTATTTAAAGGAATGAAATAAAAAGAAAAGAAATTACCATGTGAAACAATCACAATTAGGCCTAATTAATTGCTGTAAATTTCCAACTTCTGTGCAAAAGGTATTGTTGCTGCTACAAAAGCTTATTTAGAGTAAAGTAACAAGGATTTTTTTAGACAGACAACAAAATAAATAACTAAATCCAATTGCTCGAAAGAAGGCAAAATCAAATTTAGTCGTATATAAATAAGTTAGAGATTACACAAAGAGGCAAGCTAATGCCGGACCATATTTGGTCCACGTGTTTTCTCAGAGTGCTTTCTCAGAAACACTCTTGGTTGAGAGATCAAATGGAACAGAACATCAGCACAGATGCATTTCCGATACTGCATCGTGACTGCGGTGATTTACAGGTCAAGTCACGAGAGTTGACTTGTGATTAAATAACACAAAATGCATCTATTCAAAACAACAAGTCTGCATGATATGGCATAGTGTTAGGGTTAGGGTTGACCCTGATGATTCTTTGCCAAAACAGACAAATTGCTTGTTCTACAGTATTTTCTTTCAATAGGATCTAATAATAAGAGAGGTGGTGGCACTATTGACCAGTAACACATGGAATTTAAGTGAAATTCAGTGTAGTACTCTAGGCCATATTATTCTGCAAGCTGATCAAATAAATACGATACAAATTGTGACGACGTGGGCGGGTGCCAGTGTGCTGTAACTATCATGCTAGAACAACTCAAAGGCCTCTCTATGTGCAGTAGGTCTGGCAACATCATAACAAACCCTCTATGATGATAAAATGGCTGCCCTGTCTACGTCAATAAAATGCCTCTGAAAATAAAGGAACAAATTAGCAGAGCTGGTTCATTTAGTGAAAGTTTGTTTGGCTCTTATCTGGGAAGGGAATACAAAGAGCTGGTTTAACAGTTACAAAACAAACTCACAACCAGTAGTTCAGAATTGCTTCTAGTGCGGTGACAATTCTTCATTTGCTACTGTAACCTGTTATTTTGATTAATGTCTCCTTTCTAAATGGATGACAAAACGCAGAAATAAGGACCTAGAGTGTGCATTGTATATTCACTGAAGTATCTGGAGTGTTACTGACAACAGGATTTAAACACGTCAGAGATAATTGCATCTCGTTTATGTCACACAGCCAGGAGATGCTTAATTGGCCTTTGCAGTCAAAACACATCCCTATGGATTGTTGAGAAAAAAAAACGTATTTGTCCAAAGGATATGTAGGCAATGTGTTCACGAGACCAGAGAGCAGCTTGTTCAGCGCCAGAGTAATGTGACCAATATGTTTAGCTACATGAGCGAAGATAACACACATGTCCAATTCCTCCTTTTCATTTTAAGTAACTGTATGACAAAAACACCAATAATAATGTTACTGTATACCAGATCTAAACAATAATCCAATAAACCTCCGCTGTACTGTAAAGGTCCACTACCGTTCACGTTTCATGTTTTATTATTGTTTTTTTTTTATGTCACTTGCACAAGTACAGTGTAATGCCTTTCTGGAGGCAGTGCAGTACAGTACAGTACAGTACAGTACAGTACAGTACGATGGTTAACCTCATGGCTGTGCGTAGACATCAAACACTCAAACCACCCCTCAGACCTTAAACAACCCCACTTCTCATCCGCAGAGTAATATTCAGTAGGACAGGTTACAGTTATAACAGCGTTGTCGTGATCAGCATGCTTCCGTTATTCCAAATCGTAACAGAACATGAAGCCACAGTGGTTTCTCCTGCCAGAGAAAATACTATTGTTATTCTTCTCAGTTGTTATTACATCTACCGATGACAAATTGGGAGGGGATAGATGCCAGCATTGGGGAAGTGGGGCCTCTATATTTCGGCATTATCAAAACAGCACACTTCACACCAGGCAACATGCATGGATGGAAAAGGGGACAATGTCCAACAAGCACATCTAACTTGAATTTCATACATTGAGGACAGATAGACCTCATAGCACCGGACCCTCAGGGCCTGAACCATGTCACCCCTGAGCTCTCTCCAACCCTCACTGTCTCACCCCCTTCACCAGACAACTAATTCACCAACCGTGGCACAAGTGCCGCAGTCGGTGAATTACACCATTAGTATTCACAGAAATGGATCACGGCCAACGCTAGATGTGAATACCTCAAGTCTGGATACCAAATGGTTAGGTGCCTTTAACCAAATAGTTAACCTACACCTTCAAATCCCATTTATATAACATACATACTTTTCTTGAAATTGAGATTACGCTCTCTATATATGAATCTCTTCATTTTTTGAGTGTATTCTGTTGCACCTGTCAGTGAGTCATAGTCTGAATAATTGGCATGAATGGTCAAATGAGACAGAGGATTCATTTCACTACTTTAATTAACAAAGCTGTTGAGAACCCTGTGGCTAGAATGTAAATGAATTAGCCTCATTGTGAGCAAAACTAATTTCAAAGGCTAATGAAGTACATGTTAATATTTACATAATATCACTGAATATGCATTAGCTGCTTATTTTGTCAATTAGCCTACTGTTCATTTATGAACATGCTAGACTTCTTTCCAACCATTTCATAATACAAAAATGTCAATATTGAAAACACTGTGGGACAGTTAGCTAATTGAAATTATTGTTTTAGTCAAATATTATATCTGTTTGAGTTTCTTGCGGCCAATTTGCAGTCTACAAATAATTGTTTATTATTTCCCGGAACCCTGACCAAGATAGAAATTGGCCTACGACTGAATCTAGTTGATGATCCTTGGCATACAGCATACTTTAACAGTCACGCCTGCTCCCGCTCCCCCTCCATGGTGCTCAAAGGCACCAGGCTCCCCAGCATTACGCACTCCTGCCACCATCATTACGCACACCTGCCTTTTGCCATACGCATCAGTGATTATTGGACTCACCTGGACTCAATCACCTCTGTCATTACCTCCCCTATATCTCTCTGGTTCCCCGCTCTGTTCCCTGCTTCAGCATTAATTGTCATTTGTCGTTGTTTACCCATGTGCTGACGCTGTTCCTGTTTTGTTACCTGTCTGTTCCTGAATAAATCTCCAGTGTTGGTCCTTACATTAACTGCAGTAGCTGATATTATATATGTAAATGTCCTTCAAATACATTATCTTATCTACATAAACATACAGTATGCAGTATAGGGCCGATCACCCTTAGTTGGATTCTGTAGCTTTACTGTATATTAGTATACTGTATGACTTTGTAAATTTGTCAAAACCATCTTCTTGACAAAAACAAAAGGACCATACACAAACGTGTTCCTCCGTAAAACATTTTCACAGTATACAGTAATGCAGATATCCAGTGCATGTTCTCTGAATTAAGGGATGACAAGGTCTCAAAATGTAGGCTACCATAGAAAGGTTGTGTCCCTGGCCTTCTGTGTGAAAGCATATGTACCTGTCACTCTGTGAGTAGGCTACACCATTACCATGGGAATCAGGTCAAGATGGTGATGTACACATACACCTATGGATGTACACTACCGTTCAAAAGTCTGGGGTCACTTAGAAATGTCCTTGTTTTTGAAGGAAAAGCACCATTTTTTCTCCATTAAAATAACATCAAATTGATCCGAAATACAGTGTAGACATTGTTAATGTTGTACATGACTATTGTAGCTGGAAACGGCAGATTTTTTTTAATGGAATATTTCCATAGGCGTACAGAGGCCCATTATCAGCAACCATCACTCATGTGTTCCAATGGCACGCTGTGTTAGCTAATCCAGGTGTATCATTTTAAAAGGCGAATTGATCATTAGAAAACCCTTTTGCAATTATGTTAGCACAGCTGAAAACTGTTGTTCTGATTAAAGAAGCAATACAACTGGCCTTCTTTAGATTAGTTGAGTATCTGGAGCATCAGCATTTGTGGGTTTGATTACAGACTCAAAATGACCAGAAACAAAGAACTTCCTTCTGAAACTCCTCAGTCTATTCTTGTTCTGAGAAATGACGGCTATTTCATGCGAGAAATTGCCAAGAAACTGAAGATCTCCTCAGCGCTGTGTACTACTTCCTTCACAGAACAGCTCATACTGGCTCTGACCAGAATAGAAAGAGGAGTGGGAGGCCCCGGTGCACAACTGAGCAAGAGGACAAGTACATTAGAGTGTCTAGTTTGGGAAACAGATGCCTCACAAGTCCTCAACTGGCAGCCTCATTTAATAGTACCCACAAAACACCAGTCTCAGCGTCAACAGTGAAGAGGCGACTCCGGGATGCTGGCCTTCTAGGCAGAGTTGCGAAGAAAAAGCCATATCTCAGACTGGCCAATAAAAATAAAATATTAAGATGGGCAAAATAACACAGACACTGGACAGAGAAAGATTGGAAAAAGTGTTATGGACAGATTAATCTAAGTTTGAGGTGTTCGGATCACAAAGAAGAACATTTGTGAGATACAGAAAAACTGAAAGATGCTGGAGGAGTGCTTGACGCCATCTTTCAAGCATGGTGGATGTGATGGTCTGGGGTGCTATGGTGGTGGCAAAGTGGGAGATTTGTACAGGGTACAAAGATGTCTCCATTTTGCAATGCCATTCCATACACTGTGGACAGTGCTTAATTGGAACCAATTTCCTCCTACAACAGGACAATGACCCAAGCACAGCTCCAAACAATGCAATAACTATTTAGGGGAAAAGCAGTCAGCTGGTATTCTGTCTATAATGGAGTGGCCAGCACAGTCACCGGATCTCAACCCAATTGAGCTGTTGTGGGAGCAGCTTGACCGTATGGTACATAAGAAGTGCCCATCAAGCCAGTCCAATTTGTGGGATGTGCTTCAGGAAGCATGGGGTGAAATCTCTTCAGATTACCTCAACAAATTGACAACTAGAATGCCAAAGGTCTGCAAGGCTGTCATTTCCGCAAATGGAGTATTCTTTGACGAAAGCAAAGTTTGAAGGACACAATTATTTCAAATAAAAATCATTATTTATAACCTTGTCAACATCTTGACTATATTTCCCATTCATTTTGCAACTCATTTCATGTATGTTTTCATGAAAAACAAGGACATTTCTAAGTGACCCCAAACTTTTCAACAGTTGTGTACATCACAACTAGAGTACATGTAATCTTTTCAGCCTGTGAATTAAGTCTTAAGACACCAAGCAGCATATGTTGTCAACATGCACTGGACAGCCTTTGAGATACTAAAAGAAACAGAGATGGAGAATTGCATGGATTATTTTCCTATTAATAATGTAAAATTAGCATCTGTACAGAAAGACTCATGTGAAGGCCAAATTACAGAGGAGGAACTTCTTGATGCAATTAAAGCCTTTAAGTCTGGGAAATCTCCAGGGCAGGATGGCATTCCAGTGGAAGTATACCAAACTTTTTTATTAGCATGTTTTAAACAGTCCAATATAAATGGTAGATTATCGGACACTCAACAAGAAGGTCTGATTTCATTATTACTGAAACAGTATTCAAGAGGTATATAAAAAAAATCGGAGGCCTCTTACACAGTGTTGTGATGCAAAAACTAGCTAAATGCTCAGCGCATAGTATTCAAAAGTTTTTTGTCAGATATTATTAATCCTAATCTTACAGTTTTTTTTACATGGACGATACATTGGAGATAATATAAGACAAGCATAGGAAACAATAGAACATCGTGAAATATTGGGGAAACCAGGCCTGGTTTTCATAGCTGACTTTGAAAAGGCTTTTGATATAGTACAACTGGAGTTTATATATAAATGCCTGGAATATTTAAATTTTGGAGAATCTCTTATAAAATGAGTTGAAGTTATGTATAGTCATCCTAGGTGTACAATAGTAAATAATGGCTCCATCTCAGAAAGTTTTAAACTGTCAAGAGGAGTAGAACAAGGTTGTCCAATATCGGCATATCTATTTATTACTGCCATCGAAATGTTAGCTGTTAAAATTAGATCCAACAATAATATTAAAATATTTGAAATCTATGGCTTAAAAACAAAGGTGTCATTGTACGCTGATGATTCATGTTTTCTTTTAAAACCACAATTCGAATCCCTCCACAGCCTCAGAGGATCTAGATACTTTTTCTAACCTCTAGATTAAAACCAAATTATGATACGTATTGGATCACAAAAACATTTAATTTTTACATTAACGTGTAGTTTACCATTAAAATTGTTTGACAAGGATGTGGACATTCTCGGTATACATATTCCAAAATAAATAAATGACACACTCCGATACATTTTAATAGAAAGTTAGCAAAAATAGATAAGATCTTGATACCATGGAAAGGGAAATACCTGTATATTTGTGAAAATATCACCCTGATGTACTATTTTGTCATATCACAGTTTACCCATTTGCTTATGGTTTTGCCTACACCTAGCAACCTGCTTTTTAAATTGTGAGCAAAAAATATTCAAATTGATTTGGAATGGCAAGCCATACAAAATTAAAAGGGCCTATTTATATAACGAATATGAATTAGGAGGGCAGAAATGATTAAATATTAAAGCAATCGACCTCTCATGAAAAGGCATCAGTCATACAAAAGTTATACTTAAATCCGAAATGGTTCTCTAGTAAATTAGTAAGAATGTCTCACCCCATGTTCATGAGTGACCTTTTTCACTTTATTCAGATTACAACCGCTCACTTTTGGTTATTTGAAAATGAAATAATCTACGATATATCGTTATTTTTTTAAACAAGCCATAGAAAGTTGGTTGCAATTTCAGTTTAATCCACCTGAAAAGACAGAGCAAATAATACAACAAATATTGTGGTTAAACTCAAATATACTAATTGATAAAAAGGTATAATCTTTGTAAATGATATCATAAATAGGACCGGTAGATTTATGTCACACATGCAGTTAATACAGACATGTTCTACCCAAAATTACAACCAACTAATTGCAGCATTACCACAAAAATGGAAGAGGCAAGTGGAAGGGAGAAAAGGTAAGGAACTTGTCTGTCTGCATTAAAGACCAAAATTGGTTCAAGAAAATGGTGGTAAACAAAAATATATACCAGTTTCATTTAAAGACCAAAAAATTGACAGCTGTGCCATATAATTTGCAAAATAGTTGGGAAGAGATTTTCGATGTAACGATTCCATGGCACATGGTTTATGAAATGACACGCAAAACGACACCAGATTCAAAACTTAGAATTTTTCTATTGAAATTATTATACAAAAATCTTGCAACCAATAGTGTCACCATCGTCGTAGTGAGGAGACCAAGGCGCAGCGTGATATGAATACATGTTACTTTTAATAAAGATAGACACTAAACAAACTATACAAAATAACAAACGAACGTGACACTATATAATCTAAATGTGCAGACACAGGCAACTAGACATAGACATAGATAATAACCCAGGAAATACTCAAAGCAGATGGCTGCCTAAATTTTGTTCCCAATTAGAGACAACGATAAACAGCTGCCTCTAATTGAGAACCAATCTAGGCAACAATAGACATACATAAACACCTAGATAGTAAACGAACCCATAAACCTACAAAACCTCTAGACAGTACAAAAACACATACATCACCCATGTCACACCCTGACCTAACCAAAACAATAAAGAAAACAAAGAATACTAAGGTCAGGGCGTGACAATACCCAACACCCCCAAAGATGTGGACTCCCGGCCGCACACCTAAACCTATATGGGTGGGTGTGGGTGGGCATGACTCCGAGGTGGCGGTTCTGGCTCAGGACGTGAACCCCGCTCCACTTCACCCTTACTTAATGTCTCTGGAGCGGGAACCCTCACCGCCGACCACGGACTAGAGGACACCACTGGACTGATGGTCGAGTCTGGAGTGAGTGGCACCTCTGGATTTGAGGTAGATTCTGGCGGATCCGGACTGGAGGGAGACTCTGGTAGATCCGGACTAGAGGGAGACTCTGGCAGATCCGGATTGGTAGGTTCCGGACTGCGACCCGTCGTGGTAGGTTCCGGACTGCGACCCGTTGTGGTAGGTTCCGAAATGTGACCCGTCGTGGTAGGTTCCAGACTGCGACCCGTCGCGGTAGGTTCCGGACTGCGACCCGTCGCGGTAGATTCCGGACTGCGACCCGTCGCGGTAGGTTCCGGACTGTGACCCGTCGCGGTAGGTTCCGGACTGCGGCCCGTCGCGGTAGGTTCCGGACTGTGACCCGTCGTGGTAGGTTCCGGACTGCGACCCGTCGTGGTAGGTTCCGGACTGCGACCCGTCGTGGTAGGTTCCGGACTGTGACCCGTCGCGGTAGGTTCCGGACTGTGACCCGTCGTGGTAGGTTCCGGACTGTGACCCGTCGTGGTAGGTTCCGGACTGCGACCCGTCGTGGTAGGTTCCGGACTGCGACCCGTCGTGGTAGGTTACAGACTGCGGCCCGTCGTGGTAGGTTCCGGACTGCGACCCGTCGTGGTAGTTTCCTGAATGTGACCCGTCGTGGTAGGTTACAGACTGCGGCCCGTCGTTCCGGACTGCGGCCCGTCGTAGGAGGTTCCGGTCTGTAGATTGTTGCCGGACGCTCTGGACTGGGTACTGTTGCCGGACGCTCTGGACTGGTATGTATATATGTGGGTATGTGTATGTATGTATATATAGATATATATATATATATCTATATATACAGTATATTTACCCCAAAAATATTTGGGGGATTGGAAATGATGCAGACAATTACATTGAAGGAAGCAACAATCTATACGCAATATTAAAGCTGATCCACCATCTAAAAAAATACAAAATATATAAATACAAAAATAATAAAAGACAGAGATGATGAAAGGCTTCTGGAATTCCTTCCAAGACATGTAGGGAGCTCCACACTAGCTTTCCCGCTAAGGGAATTAAGTTCTATTCATATGGCATTATTCATGTATCACTGGTGAAAATTCAGTAGCTCTGTTAACATTTTTCGGATGAGTTTGCAGTTTATCATGTCCACAAATAAATGTTCCTTGGCATTCATCTGGGAGATGGGGAGGGGCAGCCCATCCAAGGGCCTTTGAGCTCTTTGGACATATTAGATTACATGGTTGTCTCTTGTGTGGAAGGAAACAGCCCTGCGTGTAAAACTTAATTTATCAACATTGTGTTTTGGTTGCTGAGTCTGTAAAATATAGATTTTTAAACCTCAAATAAGTTGTCCCAATGTCAATTTCTTTGATACATAAAGTTGATGCAATAATAATACCTGTGAAAATGCCCACAGAATAAAGGATATAGTATTTTAACCCCTATACTGAACAAAAATATAAATGCAACATGCAACAATTTCAAATATTTTACTGTTACATATGAGGAAATCTATCATTTGAAATGAATGAATTAGGCCCTAATCTATGGATTCCACATGACTGGGAATACAGATATGCATTCAGGCCGCTCAGAAAGGAAGCAGCCACGGCTCCAAAACCACCATAAAAAAGCCAGACTACGGTTTGCAACTGCACATGGGGACAAAGATCGTACTTTTTGGAGAAATGTCCTCTGGTCTAATGAAACAAATATAGAACTGTTTGGCCATAATGATCATCGTTATGTTTGGAGGTAAAAGGGGGAGGCTTGCAAGCCGAAGAACACCATCCCAACCGTGAAGCAGCATCATGTTGTGGGGGGTGCTTTGCTGCAGGAGGGACTGGTGTACTTCACAAAATAGATGGCATCATGAGGATGGAAAATTATGTGGATAGAAAATTATGTGGATATATTGAAGAAACATCTCAAGATATCAGTCAGAAAGTTAAGTAACATTATAAAAAAATCCCCAAATCCGTCAGTTTAAACTAGAGATATGTTTTTTTGCATTGGTTGCATCTCAATCCACCACATCTGCCAATGTTGCACTTCTGCATATGCGGTGAAAGGTAGCAGAGCTAAATACTTGTTTCTTATTATAATTTTTCTTCACTGTCTTTCTTGCCATTTATGAATGTGTTATTCAATGCGTTTTTCTGGGCTATAGTAGAAAAGGCCAAATTCAATATTGTATTCCCTCAAAACATTATTTAAAAAAATTGACCTAAAGGGGTCCTAAAATTCAAAATCAAATAGCTAAATGATCCAGAGCATGACCATCTTAAAACAATTCCAATGATGGCTTAGAACCCCCTCCCCCCAACTGCTTAGATTTACAGGTGTTTAACAATCACAACCACCTAGAGATTGAACATCACTGACCTGGCTGTGGGTTAAGGTTTTGGTAAACTAATCTCTTAAAAAGTGCTGTTTATTTGAGCGAGACTTTCACAGCTTTATCTGTTTTCAGCATCAACACAGGGAAGGGAAGGGAAGGTAACAAACTAATGAAGGATGAGACATGAATTGACAGCTGGAAACAGCCAGCAGTAGATTTGGACTTCATAGGAATAATGACTAATCTCAGCATCCTAATAAAAACAACATTTGAGTACACAAATCAAAGATACACACAGTCTGGCGTAGTCCATTTTCATTGCAGTATTTGTCACGCCTGCTCCCGCTCCCCCTCTCTGGCACCAGGTGGCCCATCATTACGCACACCTGTCACCATCGTTACGCTCATCAACGCTTCATGGGACTCACCTGGACTCTATTACTTCATTGATTGCCTCCCCTATATCTGTCACTTCCTCAGTTTCTTCCCTGCGTCTGCATTAATGTTGTTTTGTTCCCCCTGTCCAGACGCTGTCCTTGTCTTGTTTCATGTCCGTCATTTATTAAATATTCACTCACTGTACTTGCTTCTCGTCTTCCAGCGTCTGTCCTCACAGTTTTGACAATTTAGGAACATATGTCATTTCTATTGAGGAGACAAAAGTAAGCTCTAAGCAACTGCTCTATCCCAGCCTTATTAAGTTGTGTTACGATCTGTCTCAAACACTATGGGGAAGTTGGATAAACAACACTATGAAGCCTATTCCTGGACACGAAGCATTCTTCTCAGTCTGGGAGTACGTTTATAAACTGGATCCTTGCAACTGCCTAAGAGTCCAATAAAAAGCTAATCACGTCTGACCGACTCACATTGATTTGAAAATGATGCCGCCGTGTACATGACGTAACACTCTCTCACAGCGGTCATCGGTTTTGATCAACGGATGAACTGGGCCGTTAATACCCTCTAGTGCTCCAACACATCAGTCATGTGTGCTCAAGAACCTCTGCAACATTCAAATCTTAATCAGCTATTTTCCCTTAGCTAAAATAGCACCTTAATCTGACTAGCTGATCAAGAAAAAGGAGAGAGGGGGAGGAAAACATTAGTGTCAACCTAGCGTTGTTTGGAATCCGACATTAATTCATTTGGCACGCTGTTGAAGAAAATATCTTCATTAGAGGTGCAGGTGCGTGTTATGGGGGTGGTGATGGTGGCTGCCCCCTGGTGTATTGAACTCCTTTATCTAATTTGGGGCTTTGCAGATAAATGCTGCATCCTGCAGTGTCACAGCAGCATGGTACAAGAGCGAGGAGACTGGGGGATGAGGGGGGTAACTGAATCAGCACTCTCAGCTGTATACTCACTTATACCTCCATGCTCCTCCCACACGGTCTAATTCACTTTCATCAGTTGGTAAAAAGTCCTAATTGTTGGAGATTCATCTTCATGGACAGCCGGACTCGCTCACTGCTCCCCTCACACACCTGCCATTCTCCAATAGCACCAACAATGTTAGGACATACATACGTATTTATATAAAGAAATCATTAGTAAAGAAAGAGGTTTTGCATAGAAGAGACACTCCTACCTGGTGTTAATTTCAGGTGATAATAAAGCCTGTGGATTGGACCGAGTCTCACTGAGGTTATCTAAATGACAGACTTTAGATAACACCGACATAGGAAAAGCACTCACACATCTGAAGTTGATCCTTGCAGGTGTGTAGGAATAATTTGATGATATCTTGAAAGAAAAGTAAAGAAAAACATAACGAATAAAAGGGTGATAACCTTCAGTCCTGCTGTTAGATTCAGATACATTCCTATCTGGCTTTTTTGATTGGACTACTCAGGGAGCTGGAGCAGGGCCAGGTAACAGAGAGCAGTCTGACTAGGTGAGAGGCTGGGTACACAGGGCACACGGTGCGGGTGGGGATTCAGTGGTGCACTGTACAATGCACCACTCTAGTCAAGGCAATTCAGATCAGGCTTGGCGGTTTTGTGAAAGCAATTAAAACTATTCATATAGTTTTATAATCTATAACAAAAATGTTTTAATATTTCTAGGGACATGTAAAAATAAAATAAAAAAATGAGGCACTGTTCCAATTCATGGCAAAAAAAAGTTAATTGGTATCAATCAAGACACCGAAAAAGGTTAGTGATATTGTCAGATGATCTGAGGTGAGATCAACAAGGAATGTGCTCTTAATCGTTAGCAGCTAACTGTGTTTTTTTCAAACAGAGTTTGTTGAACACACCTCAGGTATCATGTTTCGTTTAATCACTGGTTTAAATACTGCTTCCTAGAAACTCTACTATTTCATATCAGTCGAGGATTCAATAGTGATCAAGTCTATCCAAAATAGAAAACATCAAAGACATGTAATTCACTATTGTAATGCAAATTGACCGCTGTAGTCTAGTCAAATTGGCAATGACAAGAGCCGGAACTGCAGATGGTGTTACCGGGGAAAAAAAAGGTTTTCCATCCAATTGTTGACAGATTTTAGTGCGACAATTGTAAAATCCACATATAAGCAATATGCGAATTTTCCAACCAGAGATCTGTTCCATCAAATTGAATTGCGGATAAAAAGCTGTGCGTGATGACATAATGCACATAAAAATAGATTTAGCCGTTAAATTCTCATGTCCTGAATAAAAAAATACAATTTGTTTTGTCCGAAAGAATGTTGCGTTATATAGCGAATGTGCACACTGGTCTTGACACTTGCGTTCTAGCTAACAGCTTGCAGATACAGTGCGGGTATAGGCTACCTACACGATGAGATTATTATGGAGAAAAGAGCTACATTCTTTTTATTTGTCAATCGGCAGCCAAGCATCGATCATCATGTCACCAGAATAAGACCCTTGATATTTATTGGAAATCTCATCACCGTGCACTTTCAACACCCTGTGAAGTACATCACAATGTATTTACTTTGCAGCCTAATAAACTGCATGCTTTCCCGAGTCATAGTGAGAGGACCACACATGTCATCGCGTGTCTCCAATTTTACTTCGATATGATGGTTATGATGTAAATATTTGTGCATAAAGAGGTTTCCACTGCCATTTCTTGCATAATTAATTTTACTGACAGAAAAAGATTCCATCTTGTCTAGTATATTTTATTTGATTGACATCTGGAATATTTATCGACAATTTAGCTGTTTCCATCAATGTTTTATTTCTGACATACTTTACTCTCACAAATAGGTTGGATAGAATCCTGTTTGGGACAGGCCCATTAAAGGTTCAGGACTGAAATGTTTTGAGCCCCATACCGAAAGCTTCTGCTCAACTGAGAGCATTATGAGAAGCATACTGTAGGCTGCTTATCTATCTCACAAGGCTAACATCCACCACCAGAAGGCCTGTAATGGGGGTTGGTGATCCCAAGGCTGATGTCACCTGTCATCTTGTTGGGTGGTCCTTTGCATGGGGTGATGTAAGTTTCCTTTAACAATCAGACTTCCAGATAGATGACACAGACACAGGAACCTTGGTATAAAACTCTTTAGTAATAAAATGCAATTGCAGACAGAGTTTCACATACAGTATACCTCAGTAGTCATTGTTGCATTGGATTACATATAAAGTATCTAAGATGAGAAAAACATGCCTAGACTGTGGTTTCTCACTCTGCTATCTCGGCCTTTAGCCTGTGTGACTATCAGCAGGTGCAGACAATTCTCAGCCTGAGAACTAAAGCAGTACATCTCCATGTACCCATCATTGCACATTGCAAGCATACAAAGGTTATCATATATATACAGTAATCATGGCATTGGTGTAGCCCCACACCTGACCCCCAGGGTAACCCCGAATAATCTCTATGGCAACACAGCATGCCCCTTCCAAGAGATGGTGTCTTCATCGTGGGTAAAGGTCCCTGGAATACACAGTAGTTGACAATTATTATAGGATCGAACCGATCACAGCATAGCTAGTTATGATTACCATAGCAACTTTAAATTCCTGAATGGATGTGTCTAACCTTATTGTGTTATTACAGATTGTTTAAGTCTTCACTTTTTTTAAATGAATATTTAGTTTTCAGTGGCACCTAACATGTGAGATGACATCAGTAAAACACTGACATTATGGAGAGAACAATTCATAAAAGTCCAGTACATATCAGAGGATTGGTGACCCAGGGAAATATGAGACTAGGAAAACAAAGACAATATCTATCCAAGGCTACTATGTTTGACTTTGCTCCAGCATCCATTTATGTAATTTATGAGTGGATCCGGCGAAATATGTTTTGACAGTAAATTCTATTTTCTAACCCTCTGATCGTAGATATGGTTTCCAGTCCAGGACTTTCTGAAGGGTGATTCATTGCTGTCTGGGGTGTTGTGACTCACAAAGGTATCATCCTAGATGTGAAGGTTAGACTATATAAAAGTCAACCCCCACCATATAATAACAATAAATATATTTTATATATAAATATCAAGATTTTGAATTAAGACTCAGGCAATGTCTATTCATAAGGTGTAACTAAACATACTGTTCCAGCTAATGCAAGGTTCTGCTTTTATTTCACTGTAAGGTCTACACCTGTTTTTTTCCGGCGCATGTAACAAATCAAATTTGATTTGTTTTGATCCATTTTAGATACCTCAATTATTGATAATAAATCTTCAAACAGAAGGTGTTAACAAAATGCAAAGGGATGGCCCTGTTGTCCTTGTTGTCCTTTCTCTGGCTAGAGATTGATACTGCTGCTGGCCATGCCAGCTATGGGACTCAAATTAGGAACTTGGTATGATTCATCTAACAGCTGAACACAGTACCAGCACTCTGAAAAGTTCATGTAATGATACTTTTCTTTGGATGTTTTGTTTTACATTCCTACCATGAAAAGGACCAACTGCACGGATAACCAATGAGGCGGATGTCCAGGTTAAGGGGAGTTAATTAAATGGAAGAAGATGTCCACATTCACACACACACATCACACACACACACACACACATCTGACCACTCATGGTTAAGATAACTGAGAATGTGGTATGGTGATAAGTATTTGGCGTGACTTTGACCAATAAGACACTAATAAAGTGGGGGTCCTCTGAATGGTAGACTAATCTGCCGACTAGAACTAACCAGAAGGGATGGCTAGAATCAGCTGACTGAAGCTGGCTGTTTTAACAAATGTGGTTTTCCTGTTATGAGGTTCATTTTATAACATGGGTGAGGTATGCCTATAACACGGGTGAGGTATGCCTAGTGATCGGTGCCCATGCAACGCTTCACGGCAGCTGCCCACAGCAGCAGACACGACATGGGGGCTGGTACCCTGAGAGCAGGATTCCAAAACTTTTCGCCCAGACTCCAGCTCATTTCCCAGGTGTTCAATCTGGTGTCTCAATGGGAAGGAGATAAATCGCAGAGGGGGTGATGGGATGTCATCCCTGCCCATGAGCTCAGATGAGTCACATGTGACACGGCCAGAGATAGACTTTTACAGCAGTGACACTGTCTGGGATGATGAATGCCATGGAGCTCAGCGGGAGAGAGCCCCCTAAGGCTGGAAAAGAGCAGGCTCAACACACAGAGAGAACAAAAACATCAGCAGCAACCAGTTGCAGCAAATCATATAGACCTGTAAAACAGGCCCCATAAATAAACCCCAAGATACACCAAACCCACGGTGGTGGGCTGAAGGGCCGGTGGGCAGCGAAGGCTGGAATTGCCACTCTGTCTCCGGGGAATGTTTTATTACATCACTTCCAGGTAAGGTCACTAATCTGTGGTGTGAAGCTGAAGTAACGTCACTATTACACAAGGTCAACTCAATACCAGAAAAAGTGAATGCCAAGTACGGTAATCACCTTTCTTCACAATATAAAACTTAAACAACATGGACAGCAAGATGAGTTTGAGAGATATATGTGATTTTAAGGTACCATAAAGGCTTTTTAAAAATGGGCTGAAACCAAACTCACATTGATATAAATGCATGGTCTATGCAGAAATCTGAGTTACCTGGACAGACATGAATAATGCAACATTAAGGAAGTAATGTTGTTTCCATGGTGATGATTACATTCAGTGGTCAGCACTGCATGTGTTCATTTACTGTTAATCCATCTGTTATTACCCTGAGTAGTTTTCCACTGTGGCTTCCACTCTCAGTAAAAGGCAATGTGTATTAAGGGAACTGCTCCAGTGTGAAGAGAGCATGCTCTCTCTGCCAGAAGCACGGAGCCACAATAGACAGCCAGCCAGCCAGCCAGGGCAGGGTGACTGACAGACTGCTCCTTATACCCCTTGTGTTCTCTTGATGAGGAGGTGACTCTACGTTCAGGTAGCACTGTTGGTTCCAGGTGAATGAGTTATGACTTGCCATTTCATCAGACCAGGGACAGGGTAGCTAGGGCACTGCTGCTGAAAAGTATTTTTTTTTGCCATTAATTGTCAGAATATCGTTTGTTAGTACTGTACGTCTTGATATAAGGGAGCGGGATAAATCAAAGCCTTTGCGCTCGGAAAGGAAACTAGAAGTTCCACTAAAGCTTGTTTTGGGCTTCATCAGCGGAGATTTTAGCCTGTAAATCTTGGTGGGGCAAAATACTTATTTTTATTTTTAGATGCATGCCAGCAAACCCACTACGCAACACAACACAACACATTAATTGCACTAGAACGGTGACAAACTGTGCCCAAACACTGTTAGGGCCTACATAAAGCTGTCCCAACACCTTACCACTGCTACACCTGGATATCAGTGGAGCCTTGTCTGGCAGTTCGTTCAGCCTCATTTACAGTTTTCACCTAAAATGACATAACCAAATCTTGAGCCACAAGTAGCATAGTTGTTAGAGTGTTGGGCCAGTAACTGAAAGGTTGCTGGATCAAATCTCTGAGCTAACAAGGTAAAAATATTTTGTTCTGCCCCTGAACAAGGCAGTTAACCCATTGTTCCCCGGTAGGCTGTCATTGTAAATGAGAATTAGTTCTTTACTGACTCGCCTAGTTAAATAAAGGTTAAATAAAAATCGAACTGCCAGTAGCTCAGGACCTGAAGCAAGCATATGCTTATTCTTGAAAACCATTTGAAGGGGAAAACTTTGAAGTTTGTGAAAATGTGAAATTAATGTAGGAGAATATAACACATTAGAGCTGGTAAAAGATAATACAGAGAAAAAAAAACAGTTTTTTGGGGTATTATCTTTGTACCATTATCTTTGCACCATTATCTTTGCGAAAGGCCATAATATATTTTTCCAGCATAGGTGCAATATAGATTTTGGCCACTAGATGGCAGCAGTGTACGTGCAAAGTTTTACATTGATTCAATGAACCATTGCATTTCTGTTCAAAATGTTGTATCAAGACTGCCCAAATGTGCCTAATTGGTTTATTAAACACATGTGGTTTCTACTGAAAATTGAGCTGTACAAACTATGGCATAAGGGGACAATGAGCATATAAGAGGCAATCCGTAATTTCGATTAAGACATTAATGAGCGAGCTAGGATGGACGTAGTCAATATAACTATTTGTTCAGCACTTTTGAAGTGTACAGCGAACAGAATTCAGAACATGGGCTGTTCCTACCGTATTCTCCCTGTACACCAAGTCAGAAAAGTAGGATAAATGAAGGGGGAATATAAGCAGACAATGAAAGCTCAATGATTGCATTTCTCTAAAACAGGCTACATGCTACATGTGCAGCACCAAATCAGAACAGTAGAGAAAATTAGGAGGGAAACAGGACCAAACTATTAGGGGAGGCACGTTGGCTACTAACATCTTACTACACAACATGTACTTAGTATTACTTTCTTAGCTACAGTACACATATCTCCTTGGCATATTACATAATTTATGCAGCAGCATACCAGACATTTTCGGACTCACCTTGTTGTGCTGTGCTCACTTGAACAGAAAGGTGGTCCTTCATGGGCAAATTTTGTCATCAAACTTTGCCATTAAAGTCTGGCATTCTCTGGATTTATGGTACTTTCAAGACAACCGGGAACTCAGAAAAAAAACAAGGTTGAATCATGATGACATCAGTGATCTTCAGGTCAGAGCTCTAGAAAGGGGTTCCCGACTTGCAATTCCGAGTTGGATGACCGTTCAAAACTTATTTTCCCAGTCGGAGCTCGTTCTTTACCCAGAATTCCCAGTTGTTTTGAACTCAATGAAAACAAATTTCCCAGGTCTGAGTTTCCAGTTGTTTTGAGCACGGCAGAAGTAATGCTGAATGTTAATATTTTCGAACTTGGAAAAGAGACCGTTAAACCCAGACTTGGGAACACACACCCACTCCACTGAATATCTGTCACGTTAGTGAATATCTGTCACTTAGTTCTTTTATTGTCTTTGTTTTAGTATGGTCAGGGCGTGAGTTGGGTGGGTTGTCTATGTTACTTTTTCTATGATTTAATATTTCTGTGTTTGGCCTGGTATGGTTCTCAATCAGAGGCAGCTGTCAATCGTTGTCCCTAATTGAGAACCATATTTAGGTAGCCTGTTTTCTATTGTGTTTCGTGGGTGATTGTTTTCTGTTTTCTGTTGTGTGTCTGCACCAGCCAGAACTGTTTTCGGTTGTTTCTCTTTGTTATTTTGTTATTTCCGTGTTCATTTAATAAATATGGACACATACCACGCTGCACCTTGGTCCTCACCTTCTTCCACGTACGGCGGCCGTTACAATATCAGGTTAGTGATTTGCATTGCAATGCTTGCAGTTAGCCACTGATTCCTTCCAAACCAATCATTGTTGAATTTGAGATTTCCAACTTGTTGTGTAATGTTTATGTACAATGGCACCGATGCATTTTATTTATAATTTCTCTTAGTTATATCTCTTCATATGACAAGGATTTGCCATTAGATTGTCAACTTGATTCATGATGATGACTGCAAACTAAGCTAAGATTTTGAAGTATGGTGTTGAAAGGATCAGTCCAAATAAAGCTGTTGTAGATATAACTGTCACACCCTGATCTGTTTCACCTGTCTTGTGCTTGTCTCCACCCCCATCCAGGTGTCGCCCATTTTTCCCATTTATACCTGCGTTTTCTGTTTGTCGGTTGCCAGTTCGTCGTGTCTCGTCAAGCCTACCAGACCGTGCCTTAATTACATTGTTAGGCATCCAGCCACAACAGTAACCTCCCAGCTCCTCAGTAACCCCGCTGTCAGCAGCATGTCTCTCCAGGACACCCCAGCTTCCCGAGAACCCCGCTTACCTTCTCCGGAATGCATTGCTCTCGCAGTGTTCCCTCATCTTTGAGCTGCAGCCCTCGTCCTTTCCCTCGGAGCTCGAGGATAGAATACCTCATAATGCTGATGTCCGGGATGGCCCTCATCTGGGCTACGTTCGTGTGGGAATAACAATCTGCCATGTGATTTAGTCTGGAGGATTTCGTGGCTGGGGTGAAAAAGGTTTTAGATTCTTTGTTGTCCGGGAGAGAGGCTGCCCGGAAGTTACTCCAGCTTCATCCCTGGTCACATATCTCTGGACTTTGTCACTAGTCTCCCTCCGTCTGATGGCAACACCACTGTCCTTACGGTGGAGGACAGGCTTTCCAAAGCCGCCCATTTCATTCCCCTCCCCAAGGTACCCTCAGCCAAGGAGATGGCCCAGCTCATGGTGCAGCACGTCTTCCGGATCCATGGTCTTCTGGTGGACATTTTCTCAGACTGTGGTCCCTAGTTCTCGTCCCTGTTCTGGAAGGTGTTCTGCACACTCATTGGTTCGTTGGCCAGCCTGTCCTTCGGGTTTCACCCCCAGCCTAATAGCCAATCTGTGAAGCATGGTGGTTGCAGCATCACATTGTGGGGATGTTTTTTAGTGGCAGGGAATTGGTGACTAGCCAGGATCGAGGGAAAGATGAACGGAGCAAAACACAGAGAGAACATTGATGAAAACCTGCTCCAGAGCGCACAGGATCTCAGACTGGGCTGAAGGTTCACCTTCCAACAGTGCAACGACCCTAAGCACACAGCCAAGATAACACAGGAGGGGCTTCGGGACAAGTCTCTGAATGTCCTTGAGTGGCCCATCCAGAGCCGGGACTTAAAATAGCTGTGCAGCGATGCTCCCCATTAAACCTGACAGAGCTTGAGAGGATCTGCAGAGAAGAATGGGAGAAACTCCCCAAAACAGTTGTGCCAAGCTTGTATCGTCATACCCAAGAAGACTCAAGGCTACTTTCAGAGCCAAAGGTGCTTCAACAAAGTACAGCGTAAAGGGTCTGAATACTTATGTAAATGTGATATTTCAGTTGTGTATATTTTTAATTAAAATTGACTAAAATAAGGCTGTAATATAACAAAATGTAGAAAAGGTCAAGGGGTCTGAATACCCCTTGACTGTTTGACCGAATACAAACAAACAGTGTAGTTATTCCCTTCGCAAGGCAATCAAATAAGCTAAGTGTCAGTATAAAGACAAAGTAGAGTCACAATTCAAAGGCTCAGACACGAGACGTATGTGGCAGGGTCTACAGTCAATCATGGATTACAAAAAGAAAACCAGCCTCATCGCGGACACTGACGTCTTGCTCTCAAACAAATTAAACAACTTCTTTGCTCGCTTTGAGGACAATACAGTGCCACTGACACTGCCCGCTACCAAAACCTGCGGGTTCGCCTTTACCACTGCCAACGTGAGTAAAACATTTTAACGCGTTAACCCCTGCAAGGCTGCCGGCCCAGATGGCATCCCTAGCCGTGTCCTCAGAGCATGTGCAGACCAGCTGGCTGGTGTGTTTACGAACATATTCAATCAATCCCTGTCCCAGTCTGCTGTTCCCACATGCTTCAAGAGGGCCACCATTGTTCCTGTTCACAAGAAAGCTAAGGTAACTGAGCGAAATTACTTCCATCATGCTTTGAGAGACTAGTCAAGGACCATATCACCTCCACCTTACCTGACACCCTAGACACACTCCAATTTGCTTACCGCCCCAATAGGTCCACAGACTACGCAATCGCAATCACACTGCACACTGCCCTAATGCATCTGGACAAGAGAAATACCTATCTAAGAATGCTGTTCATCGATTAGAGCTCAGCATTTAACATCATAATACCCTCTAAACTCATCATTAAGCTCGAGGCCTTGTGTCTGAACCCCGCCCTGTGCAACTGGGTCTTGTACTTCCTGACGGGCCTCCCCCAGGTGGTGAAGGTAGGAAACAACACCTCCACCCCGCTGATCCTCAACACTGGGGCCCCACAAGGGTGCGTTCTGAGCCCTCTCCTGTATTCCCTGTTCACCCATGACTGCGTGGCCATGCACACTTAACAACTCAATCATCAAGTTTGCAGACAACACTACAGTGGTAGGCTTGATTACCATCAATGACGAGAGGGAGGAGGTGAGGGCCCTCGGAGTGTGGTGTCAGGAAAATAACCTCACACTCAACGTCAACAAATCAAAGGAGATGATCGTGGACTTCAGGAAACAGCAGAGGTGGCATCCCCCTATCCACATTAATGGGACAGCAGTGGAGAAGGTGGAAAGTTTTAAGTTCCTCGGAGTACACATCACGGACATACTGAAATGGTCCACCAACACAGACAGTGTGGTGAAGAAGCAACCTCAGGAGGCTGAAGAAATTTGGCTTGTCACCCGAAAACACTCACAAACCTTTACAGATGCACAATCGAGAGCATCCTGTCGGGCTGTATCACCACCTGGTACGGCAACTGCTCCGTCCACAACAATAAGGCAAACTACCTGCCCTCCAAGACACCTACCTACATCACCCGATGTCACAGGAAGGCCAAAAAGGACAGCAACCACCCGAGCCACTGCCTGTCCACCCCGCTGTTATCCAGAAGGGGAGGTCAGTACAGGTGATCAAAGCGGGGACCGAGAGACTGAAAAACAGCTTCTATCTCACGGCCATCAGACTGTTAAACAGCCATCACTAACATTGAGTGGCTGCTGCCAACATACTGACTCAAATCTCTAGCCACTTTAATAATAAAAAATTTGATGTAATATACGTATCACTAGTCACTTTAAACAATGCCACTTTATATAATGTTTACATACCCTACATTACTCATCTCATATGGGCTCCCGAGTGGTGCAGTGGTCCCTTAGGGCGGCGCACAATTGGCCCAGCGTCGTCTGGGTTTGGCCAGTGTAGGCCGTCATTGAAAATAAGAATTTGTTCCTACTGACTTGCCTAGTTAAATAATGGTTACACAAATGTGTATACTGTACTTTATGCCATCTCTCCTCCATATATTTATATGTACATATTCTTATTAATTCCTTTACACTTGTGTGTATAAGGTAGTTGTGAAATTGTTAGATTACTTGTTAGATATTAATGCACGGTCTACAAAAAAGAAGCACAAGCATTTCGTTACACTCGCGTTAACATCTAACCATCTGTATGTGACCAAAAACATTTGATTTGATACTTTCCGAATGCACTGTATGTATATATAACTAGGAATAAAGGGACAGATCGTAAACAGTAGCAGCAGTGTATGTGATGAATCAAAAAAGTTAGTGCAAAAAGGGTCAATGCAGATAGCTAAAGAGTTAACCAAATAGCTACTCGAACTAACTCTTTAGCAGTCTTATGGCTTGGGGGTAGACTCTGTTCAGGGTCCTGTTGGTTCCAGACTTGCTGCATTGGTACCGCTTGCTGTGCGACAGCAGAGACAACAGTCTATGACTTGGGTGGCTGGAGTCTTTGCCAATTTTAGAGCCTTCCTGCGACACCGCCTGGTATAGAGGTTCTGGATAGCAAGGAGCTCGGCCCCAGTGATGTACTGGGCCGTACGAACTACCCTCTGTAGCGCATTGCGGTCAGATGCCAAGCAGTTGCCATACCAGCGGTGATGCAGCCAATCAAGATGCTCTCAATGGTGCAGCTGTAGAAGGGGGAAGAGGCATTGTTATGCTCCCTCACAAATGTGTTGGTGTGTTTGGACCATGATAGATCCTATGATGTGAACATTAGAAGCTCTCGACCTGCTCCACTATAGCCCCGTCGATGTGAACAGGGGTGTGCTCAGCTCCTAGTTTCCTGTAGTCCATGATCAGCACTTTTGTCTTACTGACGTTGAGGGAGAGGTTGTTGTCCACCACACTGCCAGGTCTCTGACCTCCTCCCTGTAGGCTGTCTCATAGTCGTTGTTGAGCAGGCCGACCACCGTTGTGTCGTTGGCAAACTTAATGATGGTGTTGGAGTCGTGCATGGCCACACAGTCATTGATAAACAGGGAGTACAGAAGGGATTAAGCACGCACCCCATTTAAAAGGAATTTGAAGTAGTGAACAGGATACAGAACTGCAATTCAAATTTAAATGAAAGGATATAGTGTTCTCCGGGGCGGCACAAATGTTCTGTGGAGTGACAGGTAGCCTAGTGGTTAGCGCTTGGGGAATCCAGGACAGAGTAGCAGGACTGATCAGAAGTCTGATTGGAGACAGGGACCAGAGTCAGATCGCGCAGAACTGTAGCGGAGAGGAAAACAGCGTCAGGCAAGGGAAAACAGGCACAACAGGAACATACTAGAACCATGGACTGACTGGGCAGAGATTACGTTCTGGCAGTGTGGAAGTGGCAGGACTGAGTATTTGTACAGGTCTTGATTATGGAACAGGTTGCAGCTGGTGGGGGATCTGCTCTCAACCCTGATTGGCTATTATTTAAACTGTTTTTTATCAAAGGGATGCTCGTTGACTTCCCTTGCATTCAATGCTATGGGCGGTAACAATGTCCATACTCTTTATGACCAGATTGCATCAAATAGATGGCCTACACATACAGAGACAGATGGGCACTGTTTCACTCGCTTAGATGCTTTTTCCGGCGAGATACATCCAGCCTCTTGCAAATTGAAGGAACATGATGAAAACACAGACAAAATATCAATTGTTTTTTGGGGAAACCTGGCTTCCCTTGGCATCCATGAGTGCACACCACTGTCTATCAGGCCTTTTGTAGAGAAATCAATGAAATATCCCTCCTTCCACCGCATTCCCTTTAGGCTAAACTCAGTAGGGGCTGATTCTAAGGACAGCAGAATGAATTAATGCATGTACGTGTCAGGTCCCAGGAATACAAAATGTTTAAGGCCATTGAAAAGAACATCCTGGAAAATCGGCTTTTAAGAAAAAATACAAAAACCAAACTGTTTCCTCAAATCAACTCGAGAATTAATATTTTATTTGTTCTGTCTGTTATCTCGCTATGATATTAAACTTTATATTAGCATCTTGCTGGTGGACAACCTGACAGATTTGTTTTTAAAAACTTGCTTTGATAATATATTTTAGTTAAAGAACAAATTGTACTTGTCAAAGAGTTTTGTCAACTGGTGCTCCTATGAATCTACCACCGCAGGCAAAAGTGAAGATGTGTTCTGCAGATCTGAATGGATGAATCTATTACTGGAGATGAACATGGTTGGTTTGTGGAGAAAAACAAAAGGGTTAGGCTCAAAAGAGCCTGTTCCAATGTACACATGATCCTGAGGTAGCCTGCTCAGACCTATGACGCTCATTAGCCTTACTATTACATTTACCTCTGTCTGGAGATCAGACACAAGGTTTCAGAGAGACCCATGTCGCTGCTTTGTCCCTGACTACTCACATATAGACTGAAATTGCCTGCCGAGTATAAACCATTGAAATATTGATCGGCTGATTTGGTTGAGACAATCTTGTGCAGCAGTTCTGTGGAAAGTGGTCAATGTATTTCTTGTACTAAAATACTTGAATCTAATTATATAAACTCATTATAAGTACATTTGCTTTTTGTTTGGTTTAGGTATGTCCTCTTGTGAAATGCTTACTTACAAGCACTTAACCAACAATACAGTTCAAGAAATAGAGTTAAGAAAATCATTTACTAAATAAACTCAAGTAAAGAATAAAATAAAAAGAAACACAATAAAATAACAATATCGAGGCTATATACAGATGTACCGGTACCGAGTCAATGTGCAGGGGTACAGGTTAGTTTACAGTACTGTAGCATATTACATTTAAAGGGCAATTTTGAAATGTTATTTGATTTTTTGGGGGCTATTGGATAAATTGGTTGTTACAACAAAGGAATTGAGAAGATATCATGATGTTGTGTTTTGCTGATTAAACCAATGTTCTCATGGTATTTCACAGTAAACATATATTTTGGATCAATGGCTGTGGGGTGAAAGATGTCTCCAAACTAAATGAATGCACAATTAAAGGTTTTGAATATAAGACTTGCTGCATTGCAAGTGTTATATGATTCAATACCTTTACACCTCAGCGCAATAGTTATTTGAATTATTTATTTCCTTTAACACTATAAAACACAGCAAGCTACTAGAAAAGTGGTTTACTAGGTTTACGGTATAGCACATTTTCAAACAAAAAACAGCATTATTATTTTTTCCAGAATGGAAGTGTTATAAATTGCACCGTAGATCAGTCCTGCTTTTGGCCTCAGAGCAATATTGCCCTTAGAGAATAAGACTAATTGGAAGAGGAAGTTGGTGGAAGTCTTCCTCCTCATCAAGTATGAGGATACAGCGCCCCCTCTAATCCCTCATCAACATGTGGCCATAACCTCAAATCACACAACCACCTCCTAATTCACATATTTTACTGTACTTGACTGAACCAACAGTATATACGGCTATTAGTTACAGAATCCATCAATACGGTAGATGTATGGTAGTACTAATTGTACACTACCAGGAAGGATATCAGCGGTATATCAGCGGATACTGGCATGATAAGTGGAATTATCAGAAGAAAAGTCACAAGTACGCAACTCTGTAATAAAACGAAAAAAACAAGGGGAACAAACAAAATCGTCTTGGACAAATGATTGAATTAGCCAATGAGATAGAGATGGGAAGAGACAAAAATAAGAGCGAAAAGGCTAGGCCTTTATTTCTTATTTTGTTACCCAGGATTGTAATCAGATTAGTGAACTTCTTATGGGTCAAATGACGCTGAGAAAGTAGTTTTGTAACCGGACTGTCAAAAAATAAAATAAAGCTCTGCTTGTGTAGCAATGTGTCCTTCTTCGGTTACAACCTCCAAGATGGAAGTGTGAAACATTGTTATGGTATTAAACACACTGTTCCTCTGTCCAGATCAAACTCTGACACATCATCTGCTCATTTGGTCTTCTTCATTAGGTTACACTGCTAATACAGATCAATTTCGAGATAACCTAGTCAAGTTCTGTGTGGTACTTCAATATTGTGTGTTGTTGAGTAAGAAAGCGTGACCGCATGTGTGTTTTGTGCGTGCTTGTTGTATGTGCGTGCCTGTGTACTGTATTGTGTGTATGATGTGTGCGTAATTAGGTGTGTAATTGTGATTCATCTTAATGAACGTCATTGTTTACTGCCCGTCTCTACGTGATGGCCACTCAGGAAGTGACCTTCGTTCGAGCCCCATAGCCGCTGACTCAGGGTTTCTGTGATGCTTACTGCTGAACCAAGATAAAAGCGAAAAGTGAAGGGAATGACAAGAGCAGATCAGGGAGATATCTACTGGGTCTGCTCCAGGGCTTTGTCCCTTTAACCCTCTCTTCTGCAGTGTCATCCTCAACACAATGACATAACCACATCATTAAGTCCACACTGCCTTTATCTCGACCTCACCGTTTTTCAAAGAGTTGAAAAAGACACAGGTGCATCAGAGTTCTCCCTCACTAACTTTTAATTAAATAAATGGGATGCATCAGTGGCTTTGCTAAAAGAGGTTCTCGGTCTCAGTAGTCTCACTGCAATCGAAGAATGAGTACACCTGACTCGTGCTCACACAGCCTGTGCAGTGTGCAACCACTGCAGTGCTCCCTAAACATCCCCCTTCTAGACCATGTTTCCCCTGTGAAGAGAGAGTCTCGTCTCACAGTCTGACAAAGAGCAATGGTCAAGAGCAATCATTCCGTTCAATGTTTCTGGTTAATGGTCACAATAGGTTGTCCAGAGAATGGAAGTCCCCTCTTTTCCTGCAACAAAATTGAGTGGCTCAAGAGATCAAGGATAATAGTATTTCGCACCAGACTGACTCATAGGCTCTCTTTTCTCAGCAGCACTGCTGTTGACAGCAACTACCTCTACACCAACACAAACATGACCCCCGTTTGGTGCCCTTGCTATTCAGTGCCCCCCAAGAACCTGTAGACCAGGGGTAGGAAACTAGATTCAGCTGCTAGATGATTTTTGTCTAAGTGGATGGTCGGGGGGGCCGTAACATAATATAATAATTTGTACACTGCAAATTGAGACATGATCACGTCTCTTTTATTATTCGTGCGAATACTTAGCAACAGATTCTTTTTTTTTTAACCAAAAACTGCTTCGGACTGTAGGGTCGCTAACCCTAAAATAATTGCTTGGCATACAATGGCCTATACAATTTCAATGTACATAATAGAGGGAGGAAGTTCACATGGCAGCCCCAATGTGAAATGACATACAGTGGTGGGCAGCAGACATTTACGCAGCATCATGCTGCACACAGGGTGTTCTACACAGAACCATTCTGTACACAGTGTGTTCTACGCAGTTCTACACAGCATCATTCTGGAGGCAGTGTGTTCTACACAGCACCATTCTGTACACAGTAGCTGTGTTTGAATACCCATACTAACATACTGTATAGTACATACTACATACTATTAGTTCATTTTAGTATAATGTAAACGGTCTCCTTTCAGTTGAGAGTACTAGTGCTTTGCCTGTCTACCGGAAGTTGATGCTGTTGCTATGCAACTTCTTGCTAGCTTGTTAGCATAGCTAACAAGTTACTAGCTTGACATCTTACAACTTCATTAACAATGTCTATTGAGAACGCACAAAGACTATACCACTTAGCTAAGCCAAGAATGACTTGAATAATCAAGTCAATAAACATTGGGTAGTTAGTTAGATAGCATATAGTTAATATACTGGCGAGTTCAATATATTAATAGCCAACTAACGTTAGGACGGTAGCTAGCTAACATTTTATTTTATTTCACCTTTATTTAACCAGGTAGGCAAGTTGAGAACAAGTTCTCATTTACAATTGCGACCTGGCCAAGATAAAGCAAAGCAGTTCGACACATACAACGACACAGAGTTACACATGGAGTAAAACAAACATACAGTCAATAATACAGTAGAAAATAAGTCTATATACGATGTGAGCAAATGAGGTGAGATAAGGGAGGTAAAGGCAAAAAGGCCATGGTGGCAAAGTAGATACAATATAGCAAGTAAAACACTGGAATGGTAGATTTGCAATGGGAGAATGTGCAAATTAGAAATAAAAATAATGGGGGTGCAAAGGAGCAAAATAAATAAATAAATTAAATACAGTAGGGAAAGAGGTAGTTGTTTGGGCTAAATTATAGGTGGGCTATGTACAGGTGCAGTAATCTGTGAGCTGCTCTGACAGTTGGTGCTTAAAGCTAGTGAGGGAGATAAGCGTTTCCAGTTTCAGAGATTTTTGTAGTTCGTTCCAGTCATTGGCAGCAGAGAACTGGAAGGAGAGGCGGCCAAAGAAAGAATTGGTTTTAGGGGTGACTAGAGAGATATACCTGCTGGAGCGTGTGCTACAGGTGGGAGATGCAATGGTGACCAGCGAGCTGAGATAAGGGGGGACTTTACCTAGCAGGGTCTTGTAGATGACATGGAGCCAGTGGGTTTGGCGACGAGTATGAAGCGAGGGCCAGCCAACGAGAGCGTACAGGTCGCAATGGTGGGTAGTATATGGGGCTTTGGTGACAAAACGGATTGCACTGTGATAGACTGCATCCAATTTGTTGAGTAGGGTATTGGAGGCTATTTTGTAAATGACATCGCCAAAGTCGAGGATTGGTAGGATGGTCAGTTTTACAAGGGTATGTTTGGCAGCATGAGTGAAGGATGCTTTGTTGCGAAATAGGAAGCCAATTCTAGATTTAACTTTGGATTGGAGATGTTTGATATGGGTCTGGAAGGAGAGTTTACAGTCTAACCAGACACCTAAGTATTTGTACATACCGGCGGTACATACAAGCAACTGCTGTAATGATATGCTATGCGGTTCATAAGGCAAGCGAAGCTAACAAATTGTCAGACAGCATAACATGTAACTTAATTCATTTGAAAAGTCAATACTTTATTACAATGCTTAACATTTTTTTTAAACATTTGTCATAATTAGTTGAAGGAATGAATTTGTATCTGCTCTCATTGGACTTTGGCTGCATATTTTCCATAATTTATTCCAAATCTGAAAATGTTGTTATGCCACGCTCATTTTCTGAAGAATTTCATTATAGGCCCCAAAAGCATGGATGTATTGTCCACTGCTTGTATACTTAGTATTTGGGCAAATGTAGTAGGACATAAGGCAACTTTTGGCATACTAACTATATCCATACTATGACTAATAATCATAGTACATACTCAATTTACATTACAAATAGTATGGTTAGTGGGTTAGCATGAGTATTCGAACACAACTAGTGTGTTCTACACAGCACCATGCTGTACAGTGTCATGGTTCCACCTGTCACCAGAAACTATGAGACATGAGATGAATAAGGCACTAGAGGGACATTTACTGTTTGCAACTGATTGTTACGCTCTCAATTCCAGTGCAGTTAGACATAAACTTTCATGACTCATCTGAAACCCCCTATTAAATTCTTTCTCAGAACAGGGACCTGGTCCTACTGCTTTTCAGTGACTAGGAAAACAGCTGTTCCGTAACAACAGATCTATTCATAGCTAATATACTGAGTCGCTCAGTCTTAATTTGGAATGTGGAACAGCATGCGTACCGAAGGTACGCTGGGCCTCAGTGTACATCGACAGCACCTCCGTGTAGCGCTAGAGCATTCAGCAAGGCAAGCAACCCATGTAAAAACCCCTTCTCTAGGTCAGCTCTCTTATTTAAATCATCAAATGGAACGTCTGGACATACCGGAAAAAGTAGATCAGCCACATTAGACAATGGCCATGAACAGTGTCTCAACTATCTGTGGGATATGTCACAAACACTATCTTCAGAGAAGATCACTCAGATGAAAAGCACAAGCCAAACATTTATACCTGACATTTCTTTCTATCCTGTTCCCACTCCTCCCTGTGTGATCAAATTACAACTCTGCCGTCAAGTGGGAGATAGATTTTGTTCCTGGATAAGTGTCGAAACAAACTGCAGGTTAAAGATATATAAACCACAGAGTTATCATGGGAAATCATCCCTTCACAACGACACTATGAAAGACAGTTATTATGGCGTTGCCAAGTTATACTTGTAGGGATGGAGATAAACAAAGAAAATGTAGTAAATCAGCCATTCCAAGATCCCTCTAATACACATTGTTTCACAGTAATGTTGATTTCTGAAGCGTTGGCCTGTTGCCGTGGATATAAAAGACAGTCTCACTACTCCCCCTGGTGGGTGAATGCTGAAATCCCTGGCAAGGTTTGTGGGCGATGGTAGAGAAGTGCTGTGGGATTCGAGGTTGATTGGCACACACAGTCTGTTTAAAGCCATCTGTTATTCATTCAGTTAAAAAAGGGAAGCGGTGCCAGACTGTGAGACAAAACTGATTGTCTGTCTTGTTTCGATGAACACAACGACAATGCGGTCTACACTTCATACCCTTCTCACAGTCTCTCTGTTGGCATGTAAGTCCTGCCTGTCTTAATCTCTGTAAACCATTAGCCTCAGGTCCCACTAACGTGTCCGCGATTGTTTTTCCGTTGCCTGCAGTGTGTGATGGCGTCACGGAGACAGTGGTTGGTGTTGCAGGTAGGACGGCATCTCTGACCTGCAGGTATGACACCGCTACCCTGGGTCTGACAGAGGTGTGCTGGGGGAGAGGAGCACAGCCGTCTCTCTTCGGCTGTGAGAACACAGTCATTGCTACTAATGGAGTAGAGGTAACCTACAGGAGGTCCTACAGACACAGGTTACCAGGGAAGCTTCAGAGTGGAGATGTCTCTCTCATTATCTACAACGTCGGAGAGGGAGACTCTGGGTTCTACCACTGCCGTGTGGCGCTATCAGGACTGTTCAACGACCTGACGCACACCGTTCATTTAATTGTTCGACAAGGTGAGAATATACAACTGTTATCATGAATACAAAAGGTTAAGGCTGGGAATTGTCAGGGACCTCACAATGATACACTACATGGCCAGGGGTATGTGGACAACTGTTCGTCGAACATCTCATTCCTAAACCATGGGCATTAATATGGAGCTGGTCCCCACTTTGCTGCTATAACAGCCTCTACTCTTCTTGGGAAGGCTTTCCACTAGATGTTGGAACATTGCTGCGGGGACTTGCTTCCATTCAGCCATAAGAGCATTAGTGAGGTTGGGCACAGATGTTGGGCAATTAGGCCTGGCTCAGAGTTGGCGTTTCAATTCATCCCAAAGGTATTCGATGGGGTTGAGGTCAGGGCTCTGTGCAGGTCAGTCAAGTTCTTCCACAATTTGACAAACCATTTCTGTATGGACCTCTCTTTGTGCACGGGGGCATTGTCATGCTGAAACAAGAAACGGCCTTCCCCAAACTGTTGCCTCAAAGGTGGAAGCGCCGAATTGTCTAAAATGTCATTGTATACTGTAGCATTCAGATTTCCCTTCACTGGAACTAAGGAGCCTAACAGAAACCATAAAAAATAGCCCCAGACCATTATTCCTCCTCCACCAAACTTTACAGTTGGCACTATGCATTCAGGCAGGTAGCGTTCTCCTGGCATCCACCAAACCCAGATCGTCCGTCGGGATGCCAGATGGTGAAGCGTGACTTATCACTCCAGAGAACACGTTTCCACTGCTCCAAAGTCCAATGGAATCAAGCTTTACACCACTCCAGCCGACGCTTGACATTGCGCATGGTGATCTTAGGCTTGTGTGTGGCTGCTCGGCCATGGAAACCCAATTCATGAAGCTCCCGACTAACAGCTATTGTGCTGATGTTGCTTCCAGTTTGGAACTCGGGTGGTGAGTGATGCAAACGAGGACAGACAATTCAGCACTCAGCGGTGCCATTTGGGGAGGTTGTGCGGCCTACCACTTTGCGGCTGAGTCGTTGTTGCTCCTAGACGCTTCCATTCAAAATAACAGCACTCTAGCAGGGTATTAATTTGACAAACTGACTTGTCGGAAAGGTGGCATCCTATGACAGTGCCACGTTGAAAGTCACTGAGCTCTTAATTACGGGCCATTCTATTGCCAATGTTTGTCCATGGAGATTGCATGGTTGTGTGCTCGATTTTATACCCCTGTCAGCAATGAGTGTGGCTGAAGTAGCCGAATCCACTCATTTGAAGGGGTGTCCACATACTTTTGACCATGTAGTGTATTTAGGTGCCAATATGATATGAATTCAGATTCTCACGATTCTATATGTATAATGATTCGTTACTGTGATTTTCTTGAGATTTGATGCTCTAAACATATTGCTCAACACAGAGTGCACTTGGAAAGTATTCAGACCTCTTGATTTTTTCCACATTTTGTTACGTTACAGCCTAATTCTAAAATGGATTAAATAGTTTTTCCCCCTCATTAATCTACACACAATACCCCATAATGACAAAGCAAAAACAGGTTTTTAGAATGTTTGCAAATGTATTAAAAATAAAAAAGTATTCAGACCCTTTACTCAGTACTTTGTTGAAGCACCTTTGGCAGCGCTTACAGCCTCGATTCTTCTTGGATATGACGCTACAAGCTTGGCACACCTGTATTTGGTGAGTTGCTCCCATTTTTCTCTGCAGATCTTCTCAAGCTCTGTCAGGTTGGATGGGGAGCGTCGCTGCAGAACTATTATCAGGTCTCTCCAAAGATGATCGATCGGTCAGGTTCAAGTCCAGGCTCGGGCTGGGCCACTCAAGGACATTCAGAGACTTGTACCGAAGCCACTCCTGCTTTGTCCTGGCTGTGTGCTTAGGGTCGTTGTCCTGTTGGAAGGTGAACCGTCGCCTCAGTCTGACGTCCAGAGCGCTCTGTAGCAGGTTTTCATCAAGGATCTCTCTGTGCTTGGTCTGTTAAGCTTTCCCTCGATCCTGACTAGTCTCCCAGTTCCTGCCACTGAAAAACATCCCCACAGCATGATGCTGCCACCACCATGCTTCACCGTAGGCATGGTGCAAGGTTTCCTCCAGATGTGAAGATTGAACTCTTTGTCCTGAATACCAATCTTGGTTTCATCAGACCAGAGAATCTTGCAAGTTCTTTGAAGAGTATTGGTGGTTCCAAACTTCTTCCATTTAAGGCTGTGTAAGAGCTATTTGACCAAGAAGGAGAGTGATGGAGTGCTGCATCAGATGACCTGGCCGCCACAATCATTATATAAAAAAAAAAATGTATTTCACCTTTAATTAACCAGGTATGCCAGTTGAGAACAAGTTCTCATTTACAACTGCGACCTGGCCAAGATAAAGCAAAGCAGTGCGACAAAAACAACAACACATAGTTACACATAAACAAATATACAATCAATAACACAATAGAAAAATCTATGTACAGTGTGTGCAAATGTAGAAGAGTAGTGTGGTAAGACAATAAATAGGCCATAGAGGTGAAATAATTACAATTTAGCATTAACACTGGAGTGATAGATGTGCAGATGATGATGTGCAAGTAGAGATACTGGGGTGCAAAAGAGCAAGAGCAAGGCTGTGTACAGGTACAGTGATCGGTAAGCTGCTCTGACAGCTGATGATTAAAGTTAGAGAGGGAGAAGTAAGACTCCAGCTTCAGTGATTTTTGCAATTCGTTCCAGTCATTGGCAGTAGAGAACTGGAAGGAAAGGCGGCCAAAGTAAATGTTGGCTTTGGGGATGACCAGTGAAATATACCTGCTGGAGCTTGTGCCAGTGAGCTAAGATAAGGCGGGGCTTTACCTAGAAAAAAATGTATAGATGACCTGGAGCCAGTGGGTTTGGCAACTAATATGTATTGAGGGCCAGCCAACAACAGCATACAGCTTGCAGTGGTGGGTAATATATGGGTCTTTGGTGACAAAATGGATGGCACTGTGATGGACTACACCCAGTTTGCTGAGTAGAGTGTTGGAGGCTATTTTGTAAATGACATCGCCGAAATCAAGGATCGGTAGGATAGTCAGTTTTACGAGGGTATGTTTAACAGCTTGAGGGACGGAGGCTTTGTTGCAAAATAGGAAGCCGAGTCTAGATCTAATTTTGGATTGGAGATGCTTAATGTGAGTCTGGAAGGAGAGTTGACAATCTAACCAGACACCTAGGTATTTGTAGTTGTCCACATATTCTAAGTCAGACCCGTCCAGAGTAGTGATGCTAGTCGGGCGGGTGGGTGCGGGCAACAATCGGTTGAAGAGCATGCATTTAAAAAAAAGAAAATTGGTAAATATATATAACCATATACATACACGCATGCATACATATACACATATATACATACCTATATAGACGTACCTACTTTTTTTTAGAATATACCTTTATTATTCCCCACAAACCCTACCACCCCTCCCCCAATTGGAGTAAACTAATAAACAATACCTTCTACCTTCAGTTTATACATATTATACACATTTTACAGACACAATTTATTTTATAATAGTTATATTACCAAAATAAATGATCTAATGACTCTGCCTCCTCACAGCAGAATCTGCAGAGCTTGGAAGATTGTATCCCCCATATATACAACACTCTATTGGCTGCAAGAATTTTGTATAATAATTGAAATTGAAAAATTTGAAGTTTTGAATCCGGCGTTGTTTTGCGTATCAATTCATAAACCATGTGCCATGGAATGGGTACATCGAAAATCTCTTCCCAACTATTTTGCAATTTATATGGCACAGCTGTCAGATTTTTGGTCCTTAAATGAAATTGGTATATGTTTTTATTTATCATACTTGTCTTTAACCATTTATGTTCTTTAATACAGGGCTGACATTAATACAGGGCTGACAAAATGGAAGAAGCAAGTAGAAGGGGAAAAAGTAAGGAACTTTCCCAGGTGCAATCTGAATAATGTGAAAAAGGCCCTTCTTGAACATAGGATGAGACATTCTTACCAATTTACTAGAGAACCAGTTTGGATTTAAGTATAACTTTTGTATGACTGATGCCTTTAGTGAGAGGACTAATGCTTTAATATTTAATCATTTCTGCCCTCCGAATTCATATTCGTTATATAAACAGGCCCTTTTAATTTAATCTTGCCGTTCCAAATAAAATAGAATATTTTTTGTTCATATAATTTAAAAAGCAGGTCATTAGGTGTAGGCAAAACCATAAGCAAATAGGTAAACTGTGATATGACTAAATAGTTAATCAGGGTGATTTTTCCACAAATAGATGGTAGCAAGATCTTATCTAGTTTTGCTAACATTATATAAATATTATTGGAGTGAGATCATTTCTTTCTTTTGGGATTCGAATACCGAGTTTGTCCACATCTCCGTCAGACCATTTAATTGGTAAACGACATGGTAATGTAAAATTATAACTGGCTATACTTATTTCACCACTTACCATAATGATACACAACTTTCAATTATATTTATCAAATATATGTTTGTAAATGTACCATTAAAAAGTAACATGATGATTGAGCGTCTATATAGCTGTACCATGATATTTGCATTGCTACTAAGTAAACCTCCAATTGGTCCCAACTATTCCACCCTCTAAAAGCCCTCCTCATCCCGAGTTGCTTTGGGGCAGTTGGGTTGTCATCCCAATGCCCGGCAGACCACCCCCGACCCCCGTATCCCATAGCCCTGAAGAGACTGGGATCCATCCTTCGAAAAGAGCACACATTGCCATTTACAGAACAGCAGTAGATCAACTGCCAAATCTATTTCCAACACCCTTACCTCGATTTGTATTATATATAGCCATCAAAGTATATATATATATACACACAGTGCCTTGCGAAAGTATTCGGCCCCTTTGAACTTTGCGACCTTTTGCCACATTTCAGGCTTTAAACATAAAGATATAAAACTGTATTTTTTTGTGAAGAATCAACAACAAGTGGGACACAATCATGAAGTGGAACGACATTTATTGGATATTTCAAACTTTTTTAACAAATCAAAAACTGAAAAATTGGGCGTGCAAAATTATTCAGCCCCTTTACTTTCAGTGCAGCAAACTCTCTCCAGAAGTTCAGTGAGGATCTCTGAATGATCCAATGTTGACCTAAATGACTAATGATGATAAATACAATCCACCTGTGTGTAATCAAGTCTCCGTATAAATGCACCTGCACTGTGATAGTCTCAGAGGTCCGTTAAAAGCGCAGAGAGCATCATGAAGAACAAGGAACACACCAGGCAGGGCCGAGATACTGTTGTGAAGAAGTTTAAAGCCGGATTTGGATACAAAAAGATTTCCCAAGCTTTAAACATCCCAAGGAGCACTGTGCAAGCGATAATATTGAAATGGAAGGAGTATCAGACCACTGCAAATCTACCAAGACCTGGCCGTCCCTCTAAACTTTCAGCTCATACAAGGAGAAGACTGATCAGAGATGTAGCCAAGAGGCCCATGATCACTCTGGATGAACTGCAGAGATCTACAGCTGAGGTGGGAGACTCTGTCCATAGGACAACAATCAGTCGTATATTGCACAAATCTGGCCTTTATGGAAGAGTGGCAAGAAGAAAGCCATTTCTTAAAGATATCCATAAAAAGTGTTGTTTAAAGTTTGCCACAAGCCACCTGGGAGACACACCAAACATGTGGAAGAAGGTGCTCTGGTCAGATGAAACCAAAATTGAACTTTTTTGGCAACAATGCAAAACGTTATGTTTGGCGTAAAAGCAACACACCATCCCCACTGTCAAACATGGTGGTGGCAGCATCATGGTTTGGGCCTGCTTTTCTTCAGCAGGGACAGGGAAGATGGTTAAAATTGATGGGAAGATGGATGGAGCCAAATACAGGACCATTCTGGAAGAAAACCTGATGGAGTCTGCAAAAGACCTGAGACTGGGACGGAGATTTGTCTTCCAACAAGACAATGATCCAAAACATAAAGCAAAATCTACAATGGAATAGTTCAAAAATAAACATATCCAGGTGTTAGAATGGCCAAGTCAAAGTCCAGACCTGAATCCAATCGAGAATATGTGGAAAGAACTGAAAACTGCTGTTCACAAATGCTCTCCATCCAACCTCACTGAGCTCGAGCTGTTTTTCAAGGAGGAATGGGAAAAAAATGTCAGTCTCTCGATGTGCAAAACTGATAGAGACATACCCCAAGCGACTTACAGCTGTAATCGCAACAAAAGGTGGCGCTACAAAATATTAACTTAAGGGGGCTGAATAATTTTGCACGCCCAATTCTTCAGTTTTTGATTTGTTAAAAAAGTTTGAAATATCCAATAAATGTCGTTCCACTTCATGATTGTGTCCCACTTGTTGTTGATTCTTCACAAAAAAATACAGTTTTATATCTTTATGTTTGAAGCCTGAAATGTGGCAAAAGGTCGCAAAGTTCAAAGGGGGCCGAATACTTTCGCAAGGCACTGTATATATATATATATATATATATATAAGAATCCAGTTTCTTATTTTACATAATTAGCTATTAATATTTGTCGTAATGTAGGCAATTTCTGAAAAGGATTTTACCTCACCAGTCTCGCCATTATCAAAATGACATTATTACAAGCAATTATTATATTAGCAAACAATTGTTGTTAATCATCCTCTATTGTCCCTAACATCTTTTACTCCTTCGCAACAGTTGTGGGATACACACATACACCCACACACACACTCATACACACTCAACCCTTTCCCCCCACACAACCATAGGCTCACATTCTCAACAGTTGCACCATCCCAGAGCCCAACTCAAGAAAGGTCTTGATTTACAAATGCATTTACAGTTGCAGCCGTATGAGAAGATGGAGGTCAAATGTACACCTTTTCCGTGAAACACCCACAACACGGTCCCCCGTATTGACCATGTTCCCAAGCATCTCCATGAAGTCAGACTTTTGATTTTGTGCCTCTAGGGCCACAATAATATACCCCCTCTCTGAATGTCCGAGTGTGACCCTCCCCATGGGTTACTGCAGCTAGTGTTGCCAGCACTGCCACTGCCTGGGTGAGGGCACCCCACCGGAATCCCCACCGGCTAGGTACAAGGTCGTCAAGGTTCTCATTAGCAGCTTTGAGAATGTCCTTGTATAGTGTGCTCTCCCTTTAGGGAGCTTTGACTTTGCAGAACCAACCCTGCCAAGCAGACTTAGAATCTTGAGGGGGCAGTGCTGCTCTAGGTCTCTGACCGCATTTTGGCTGCATACAGACCGCTTACAGCAGGCCCATAAAACAGTTAGGGACTTCTCCTTAGTATCTGGGTCATTCAGGTGGGTGTCCAGTGTATAGGGTTGTGGACCGTTCCATCAATATAGGATCATTAATTAATTAATAAAATATAATTTATTTGAAAGTGAATAAAACAAACTTAGGGAGGAGGCTTCTAATGTTAACATTTATGAAACCAAGGCATTTACGGTTACAAAAGTCAACAAATGAGAGCGCCTGGGGAATGGAAGTGGTGCTGGGGGCTGCAGGGCCTGAGTTAACCTCTACATCACCAGAGGAAGAGAGGAGAAGTAGGATAAGGGTACGGCTAAAGGCTATAAGAACTAGTCGTCTAGTGCGTTCAGAACAGAGAGTAAAAGGAGCAGATTTCTGGGCAAGGAAGAATAGATTCAAGGCATAACGTACAGACAAGGGTATGGTAGGATGTGAGTACAGTGGAGGTAAACCTAGGTATTGAGTGACGAAGAGAGAGGTTTTGACTCTAGAGGCACCAGTTATGCCAGGTGAGGTCACCGCATGTGTGGGGTTGTAACATAAGGGCTATCTAAGGCCTATTGGACAGGGCTAGGGACTGTACAATGAGATAAGACAATAATCACAAAACAAAATGGCAGTAGACAAGGCATATTGACATTAGGGAGAGGCATGTGTAGACGAGTGATCATAGGGTCCAAAGAGTAGCACGTGGTGAGTCAGGGAGGCAATTCCGTAGTCGCTGCTACACTAGGCGAGCTGGAGACACGGCGATTCAGACAGCTAGCAGGCCGGGGCTAGCAGATGGGCATCTGGCAACGTCGCAACGGAAGAGCCTGTTGAAACCACCTCGGATGGTTATGTCGGCAGACCAGTTGTGATAGATCTGCGGGGCGCCGTGTCGGCAGTAAAGGGTCCAGGCCTTTTGTAACCCAATAATTGGCTGGTGGACCTCTTTGGCTAGCTGGGAGATGGGCCTAGCTCCAGGCTAGCTCCAGGCTAACTGGTGCTTGCTTTGGGGCAGAGATGTTAGCCAGGAGTAGCCACTCGGATAGCAGCTAGCTAGCTGCGATTATACAGTTTAAAGGTTCAGAGCTTGCGGTAGGAATCAAGAGATGTGGTAGAGAAAAAGCAGTCCGATATGCTCTGGGTTGATATCGCGCTGTGCAGACTGGCAGGAATTGACCTGGTTGAGGCTGGCTGATGTCCGAGTTAATGGTGAGGACCGCTAACAGTGGCTAACTGACTACTAGCTAGCAGCTAGTTAGCTGGCTAGCTTCTGATCAGGGTTCCGGTTCTAAAGTATAAAAATAGCAGATCTGTACCACATTGGGTGAGGTGGGTTGCAGGAGAGTATATTCAGTTCGTAGAAGGAAAGTGAGATTGAAGTATATACACATAATAAATTAAAATATATACGAAGAAAACGATAAACACGTTACAGGACGGGACAAGACAAATACACGTCTGACTGCTACGCCATCTTGGTGTAGATACACACGTCTGACTGCTACACCATCTTGGTGTAGATACACACGTCTGACTGCTATGCCATATCTGTTCCTCTGGTGATGTAGAAGTTAACCCATGCCCTGCAGCCCCCTTCGACCTCAACCCAATTGAGATGGTTTGGGATGAGTTGGACTGCAGAGTGAAGGATAAGCAGCCAACAAGTGCTCAGCATATGTGGGAACTCTTTCAAGATTGTTGGAAAAGCATTCCAGGTGAAGCTGGTTGAGAGAATGCCAAGAGTGTGCAAGCTGTCATCAAGGCAAAGGGTGGCTACTTTGAAGAATCTCAAATATAAAATATATTTAGATTTTTTTATCACTTTTTTGGTTACTACATTATTCCATATATGCTATTTCATAGTTTTGATGTCTTCACTATTATTCTGCAATGTAGAAATTAGTCAAAATAAAGAAAAACCCTTGAATGAGTAGGTGTGCCCAAACTTTTGACTGGTACTGTAACAACAATATACCGATGTGTAGCTGTATTGATTTTCCTCCCCATCACAAATAGTGTGGCTTCTGTTTCATTGACGCATAAATCATGAATGATTATTCTGTTGCAATAAGGGCCATCGCACCTACGCAAAATGTGCACTTTTTCCAGAAACAACAAGACTATAAAAACCATAGTTATCATTTTGAAACCGTCTGTAATATCACCTTATTTAATGTGTTTTAAAATAGAAATCGATGTTGTTGTTTTCTACTCCTGTAGCACCTGTCGTACCAACTGTCATCCCAACTGTCGTACCAACTGTCATCCCAACAGTACCAGCACAACTCCTGCCCATCACAGACACATCTGGGTCCTCTGTTATACCAGATAATAACAGACAAGGTATGTTTTGTCTCTCACTGTCTTTAACGTAACCTCGTGTTTCTCCTTATAGTTTGAGGTTTCCTTCAATGTGTTAGGCTATATGTTTGTATCCCATACAATCTATGCTTTCATTTCTAGCACCTTTTGTCACAACTGCCCCAGCAGTGTTGTGTTTTTAAACAGAAATATATGTTGTTGTTTTATTTTACTCCTTTAGCACCTCTCATCCCAACTGTCACCCCAACTATTGTCCCAACCGCGACAGAAGAACAACCACTGCCCATCACAGAAACATCTGGGTCCCCTTTCACACCAGAGAAGAGCAGAGAAGGTATCTGACATCAACACCAACACTGAATATGTTTGATGAACCTGTATTGCACATAAAGATAGATCAGAAAAAGTAATTAATACTACAGTTAGTCAAGGTTTGATATGTCGGCATTTTTTTTCTTACTAGGTGAGAAAGGTCCCGCTATCCTTTATGACTGCACTACAGGCCCAATAATAGGTCTTGTCAAGGGAATTAAGGTACAGTGCTACTGGATATGAAGCAAATTATATCCAAAATGTCCCTAAGCTACATACAACCAGAATATTGTACATAAAAACCTAAATGCCTTATGAGCTATAATGTCTAATCTTATGCAAATACTTCAACATTTCTGTTTCAACTTTGTCTTCAATCACTGTGCCTGAAGCAAAACTATGACTGTAACCCACAGCAGAAAATGGCATCTCCATCTCTGGAAAGCTACATAGGACACACTGTCCGAGTGGGAGCAATCGCCTTCATCCCTGGTCTGATCCTAGCAGTTCTTCTTCGTGAGTGGTGGAGCAGTCACAGCAATTACATTTCTTTCATCGATGATAACATGAATATAATACTTTTCTTGTTCTATCAGGGCATTAGCTTAATCAATGTGTTGCAACGGTCTGTTCTTGATCCTATTGTACCAATTCTTTGTTCAGGGGCTAATCATGTTAGAGAAGAATTGAGCTGCTTAAAACAGTTTGCCTCTCAAAGGGGATGTGAAAGTGGTGACTCCCGTTATTTCTGCATAGTGTGCATTAAAAGTCTGTCTGGCCCCTCCCCCCTGCATCTAGGTCTGAGACGGTCCAGAAATAGCAGAGTCAGAGGAGAACCTGCCAGTTCCCCCAGTGTCAGCAGCAGGAACCCTAGAGCGGAAATACCCCTCAGTCACCATGATACAGATGCCTGGATCTATGATGCTCCTACAGATGTGTAGACTCATCAAAATACATTATCATGTGTACTATTTCACTCAATAATTCATTAAGTATTTAGAGAACTAAAATAATGTAGCGTAGGCACTCAGTTCTTCAGTTTTTCAACACGTTGTGACATTGCCAATGTAGGACCACTCATAAGAGGTTACTAACACTGAGTTGCTTTCAGCTCGATTCACCTGGTCAGTCTGTTATGGAAAGAGCAGGAATTGCTTATGTTTTGTGTACTCTAGCTATGTTATCTAGCCATGTTTTTCTTGTGATGAGGTGTAAATGAAAAAATAAATAAATACCACTCAAGAGAAAGTTTGTTCCCTTGAGTCTTGATTCTGCACTACATAACATTAAATGCAACCTTCAACAGAACTGACATGAACAAATGGTTTTGGTTTTAATATCTTTTCAATTAAGAACTTTATGAACTTTCCAAAAACCTGTGCAGTTCTGTGTGTTATATTATTTGGATGATGTGTGGCCTCAAAAAAAAATAACCACAATGACCATCTCTCTGAGTGCAACGGAAACATCTGAAAGCAGATGTCAAGTAGATGAAGTCATGTGCTCAGGAGGTTTGACTTTATTAAAGAGAGAGAGTTCAGATGACTGTGCATATATGCAGTTGGTGTTTGAATGGCGAAGGGTGAAGTGATATGACCCTATCATGGAGACTCCCTGTGCTTTAGGCTGGTTTCTCCTCTGTCTACTTTCAGGTAAGTGATGCACGATGGTAGCATCTCTTTTAGGCTGGTTATTTACTTGATAATATGTGAATTCATAATTTACAATTGAAAGTATCTCTGTCCTCCTCTCCCTCCCTCTTTTCCAGTCAGTGAATGCATTGACCCAAAAGTCATTGGTATTGAGGGCCAGAATGTCACTCTGCCATGTAAATATAGCACCATAAAGCAAGGTGTATCAGCCATATGCTGGGGGAGAGGAGCCATACCGAACTCTGGTTGTAACAAGGAAATCATCTCATCTGATGGCACTAAAGTGACATGGAGATCTTCGGTTAGATATCATTTATTCGGGGTGCTGAAGACAGGGGATGTCTCTCTCACAATCCTCAATGTCACTGTAAAAGACTCTGGACGATACGGCTGTCGTGTGCATGTTTACGGATTGTGGAATGATGAGAAATATCATGTCAACTTGAAAATTGAGAAAGGTAAGAAATGCACAACATTCTATGATATACAGTAACTCGATGCTGTACAGGTGATCTTTGTCAGCCTAATGAGTGACATCATGATTTCTTAGCATCTATACTTCTCAAGCTGAGCAGTTAGTATTTTATTGCTTTCTGATTTCAGCACCTGTCCCGACAACATCGCAGGCTAATGTGATCATAACTCAGACCATGGACAACTACACACACTGTATGGAACACAGCGCACAGAATAACATCAGTCCATCAAAATCATACTTTTATATCGTTTTTAGTGCAGCATTATTCTTACATCTGAAAATACAACCTGTAAATTCCTCACTGTGTAGGTCATGTGACCACAAATTCCACAGAGTATTCAGACACATCCACGCCACTTTACAGCGAATCAATTTTGGTATGCATAGTTCCACACTGCAAATTCTGGCAAATAAGAAATCCCACTGTGTGATCTGGTACTGTACTGAGATGTCGTTTTAATCTGTGATGTTAACAGGAGCAGATGACAGGTCATAAGCTGCCTGTGATCCTGGTGTCCATTCTACTGGTTCTGACAGGGGTGGTGATTGTGTCTGTACTTGTCGTCTTGAGTAAGTACACACATCTCTACATTAGCCTGCATAATAAGTACTAATTCTCGTGAATATATCCCTAATGGTGTTGACAGTGTTACAAGAAGCAATAGTTGGCTATTTAAGTTTTTCTGAATACTTTAACACAGTCTTTGTTAACGTAATTACAGGAAAGCGATGGAAAACAATTGCTACGGTAGTCCAAATGTAAGTATGCTAATCATGCCTGTATTTCTTCCAACTGACAAGAGTAGATGAAATACCACAATATGCCAATAGAATAACTGAGTCAAAGTGCAATGTCCCTCCATGAGACATGTCTGCCTAATTAGCAAAAAACATTATGGCAACTGACCTGAGGTAATACTGAAACTTTGACTAATGAGACCCAAGAACACAACACTCTGAGGAAGTGAAACAACCGGGCTTCTTCTGAACACTCATGTGAACATCTTGTGAGCCATTGCTACTCTTGTCTGTGTCGTTAAGAAATATGACTTGAGATGACCTAACTGGCCAGTAGGTCATTGCTTTTAGAATCTAATAAACATTACACATACAGTATTGGCCCAGCGTCGTCCGGGTTAGGGATTGCCCGGGGTAGGCCGTCATTGTAAATAAGAATTTGTTCTTAAGTTATTAACTGACTTGCCTAGTTAAATATAGGTTAAATAAAAAATAAATAAAAATGCTCAATAGTCGCAATGCAGAGCAAAATAAGTATCTTAAATCAATACAAACTTTATTTGCTATGTCAGCTTATACACTAAAACTCAAACTTTCCTCAGCATTAATTCATCTGTATTGGTGAAATCACTAGAGTGGAACTAAGCGATATAATGCAGTCAATAAAAGCATGCATGTCTCCCTTGGCTGTGTATTTACTGTTCTTTCATTTATCAGACCAGAGCACTCTGGCAGCTCAGTCCTGTACAGCAACTCAGAGTCCAGCTTGGGTGTGCATACTCGAGAGATGGCAGTGGAGAACGTCTATCAAATAGATGACAACGAGAGAGACGACTATGAGGAGTGCCCCCGACAAAGCATGGACACATCACCACAGTCACGCTGTTAACACGCGGTAGCTCTGTGTTTACAGGGCTGAGTCTGAACTTATAGGCTAATGATTCAACCGGACAAGACAAGCTACTATAAAATCAGATGCTTTTTGGTGATAAATGAGTAAAACTTTACTTGATTTGTATATTTTAAATGTTTGTTTGAAAGGAAAAGCTCACTAATATGGCTATCGATGTGTATTCAGCACTAACAGTGTAGGTTTCAATTACAATGACTGTATTTTCTTGATGTAGTAAGCCATTGTTGTGCCTAGACCCTTCCACGTCAAAATAACAGCACTTACAGTTTATCGGGGCAACTCTAGCAGGGCAGAAATTTGACAAACTGACTTGTTGGAAAGGTGGCATCCTGTGACGGTGCCACGTTAAAAATCTCTGAGCTCTTAATTACAGGCCATTCTACTGCCATTGTTTTGTCTATGGAGATTGCATGGCTGTGTGCTCGATTTTATGCACCTGTCAGCAACGAGAGTGGCTGAAGTAGCTGAATCAACTCATTTGAAAGGGTGTCCGGATATTTTTGGCCATGTGGTGTACTTAGGTGTCGATCGAATCAAATCAAATTGTATTTGTCACATACACATGGTTAGCAGACGTTATTGCGAGTGCAGCAAAATGCTTGTGCTTTCAGTTCCGACAGTGTTGAAATATCTAACACGTAATCTAACAATTCCACAAAAACTACCTAATACACATAAATCTAAGTAAAGGAATTGGATAAGAATATATACACATATCAATATATGGATGAGCAATGACAGAACGGCATAGTCAAGCTGCAATAAATGGTATAAAATACAGTACATACATATGAGATGAGATATGCAAGATATGTAAACATTATTAAAGTGACTAGTGATCCGTTTATAAAAGTGGCCGATGATTTCAAGTCTGTATGTAGGCAGCAGCCTCTCTGTGTTAGTGATGGCTGTTTAACAGTCTGATGGCATTGAGATAGAAGCTGTTTTTCAGTCTCTCGGTCTCAGCTTTGATGCACCTGAACTGACCTCGCCTTCTGGATGGTAGCGGGGTGAACAGACAGTGGCTCGGGTGGTTGTCAACTTTGATGATCTTTTTGGCCTTCCTGTGACATCGGTTGCTGTAGGTGTCCTGGAGGGCAGGTAGTTTGCCCCCGGTGATGCGTTGTGCAGACTGCACCACCCTCTGGAGAGCCTTGCGGTTGTGGGCGGACCAGTTGCCATACCAGGCGGTGATACAGCCCAACAGGATGCTATCGATTGTGCATCTGTAAAAGTTTGAGAGTGTTTTAGGTGACAAGACAAATTTCTTCAGCCTGAGGTTGAAGAGGCGCTGTTGCACCTTCTTCACCACAATGTGTGGGTGAACCATTTCAGTTTGTCCGTGATGTGTACTCCGAGGAACTTAAAACATTCCACCTTCTCCACTGCTGTCCCGTCGAGGTGGATAGGGGGCTGATCTCTCTGCTGTTTCCTCAAGTCCACTCTCATCTCCTTTATTTTCTTGACGTTGAGTGAGAGGTTGTTTTCCTGACACCACACTCTAAGTGCCCTCACCAATATGTATTCCGATTCTCAGGATTCTATATGGGTTCATTCTTGTTTCATCAGACCAGAGAATCTTGTTTCTCCAATGGTCTGTTAGTCCTTTACGTGCCTTTTGGCAAACTCCAAGCGGGCTGTCATGTGCTTTTTACTGAGAAGTAGCTCCTGTCTGGCCACTCTACCATAAAGGCCTGATTGGTGCAGTGTTGCAGAGATGATTGTCCTTCTGGAAGGTTCTCCCATCTCCACAGAGGAACTCTGGAGCTCTGCCAGAATGACCATAGGTTTCTTGGTCACCTCCCTGACCAAGAATAATACTGAGCCCCCCGATTGCTCAGTTTGGCCAGGCGGCCAGCTCTAGGAAGAGTCTTGGTGGTTCCAAACTTCTTCCATTTAAGAATGATGGAGGCCAAAGTTTTCTTGGGGCCCTTCAATGCTGCAGAAATGTTTTGGTACCCTTCCCCAGATCTGTGCCTCAATTTCGAGTCTCATAGCAAAGGGTCTGAATAATTATGTAAATTAGGTAATTATGTTTTTTACTTTTAATACATTGAAAAAAATGTCTCTACCTGTTTTCGCTTTGTCTTTATGGTGTTTTGTGTGTAGATTGATGTAACGTAAAAGAATATGGAAAAAGTGAAGGGGTCTGAATACTTTTCGTATGCACTGTAAAGTCTGCTGCAGAGGGACAAGAGAGAGCCAGCCATGAGAAAACAAGTTTTGATCAGTCATGGAAATAAAAGTGATGAACACGCTATGAAGGAAACATACTGGAGTTTTCGTGCAGGTACAGCCAACTAGCACAAAAACAATGTTGCAATATTGTGAAAATGATAAGGCACAATATGGCATCGAAAATGATATACCGATATGTAGCTGTATTGATTTTCCTCCCCATTTGTGGCTTCTGTTTCATTGACGCATGAATCGTGAATGATTATTCTGTTGCAACAAGGACCATCGCTACTATGCAAAATGTGCACTTTTTCCAGAAACAACAAGTCTATAAAAAAACAAAGTTATAATTTTGAAACCGTCTGTAATATCACCTTATTTAAATGTGTTTTTAAAGAGAAATCAAATGTTGTTGTTTTTACTCCTGTAGCAACTGTCATCCCAACTGTCATCCCAACTGTCATCCCAACTGCACCAGCACAACTACTGCCCATCACAGACACACCTTTTGTCTGTCACTGTCTTTAACGTAACCTCGTGTTTCTCTTTATAGGTTGAGGTTTCCTTCAATGTGTTAGGCTATATGTTTGTAAACAAAAAAATATCCCATAAAATCTATGCTTTCATTTCTAGCACCTTTTGTCACAACTGCCCCAGCAGTGTTGTGTTTTTAAACAGAAATGTATGTTGTTGTTTAAATAAAATAAAAACTCCTTTAGCACCTGTCTTCCCAACTGTCATCCCAACTATTGTCCAAACGCGACAGAACAACCACTGACCATCACAGAAACATCTGGATCCCCTCTAGCATAGGCATACCTCAGTTCTTCAACACGCTGTGACGTAGCTAATATAGGACCACTCATAAGGTTACTAATACTGAGCTTTTTGTCTTGCCCATTCACCCTCTAAATGGGACACATACACAATCCATGTCTCGATTGTCTCAAGGCTTAAAAATCATCCTTTAACCTGTCTTCTCCCCTTCATCTACACTGATTGATGTGAATTTAACACGTGACATCAATAAAGCTTTCACCTGGATTCCCCTGGTCAGTATATGTCATGGAAAGAGCAGGTGTTTTTAAGGTTTTGTATACTCAGTGTGTGCTATCTAGTTTCTTGTGATAAGGTGTAAATTAAAATAAGAATAAATACCACTGAAGAGAACGTTTGTTCCCTGGAGTCTTGATTCTACAGTACACTACATAACATGAAATACAACCTCCCGCCAGAATTGACATGAACAAATGGTTTTGGTTTTCATTTCTTTTCAATTGAGAACTTTGTGAACTTTCTAAAATCCTGTGCAGTTCCGTGTGTTATATAATTTGGAAATTGAAACCTACAAAAAAAATAACCACAATGACCATTTCTGCCTCTCTGAGTGCAACGGAAACATCTGAAAGCAGATGTCAAGATGAAGTCATGTGCTCAGGAGGTTCAACTTTATCAAAGAGAGAGAGATGACTGTGCATATATGACTATGACTGTTCAGATGACTGTGTATATATGCAGTTGGTGTTTGAATGGCGAAGGGTGAAGTGATATGACCCTATCATGGAGACTCCCTGTGTTTTAGGCTGGTTTCTCCTCTGTCTACTTTCAGGTAAGTGATGCACGATGGTCCCATCTCTTTTTGTTCAAGAAGGTTTAAGAAAATATTTACCAAATAAACTAAAGTACAAAATAATTAAAAGTAACACAATATTGTTATGTTATTGTGAGGTCTACACTTGTTGTATTCGGCGCAAGTGACAAATAAAGTTTGATTTGATTTGATTTTTAGGCTGGTTATTTACTTGATAATATGTGAATTCATAATTTACAATTGAAAGTATCTCTGTCCTCCTCTCCCTCCCTCTTTTCCAGTCAGTGAATGCATTGACCCAAAAGTCATTGGTATTGAGGGCCAGAATGTCACTCTGCCATGTAAATATAACACCATAAAGCAAGGTGTATCAGCCATATGCTGGGGGAGAGGAGCCATACCGAACTCTGGTTGTAACAAGGAAATCATCTCATCTGATGGCACTAAAGTGACATGGAGATCTTCGGTTAGATATCATTTATTCGGGGTGCTGAAGACAGGGGATGTCTCTCTCACAATCCTCAATGTCACTGTAAAAGACTCTGGACGATACGGCTGTCGTGTGCATGTTCACGGATTGTGGAATGATGAGAAATATCATGTCAACTTGAACATTGAGAAAGGTAAGAAATGCACAACATGCTATGATATACAGTAACTCGATGCTTTACAGGTGATCATTGTCATTCTAATGAGTGATATTGTCACGACTTCCGCCGGAGTCGGTCCCTCTCCTTGTTCGAGCAGCGTTCGACGTCACCGGCCTTCCAGAGCCATCACCGATCCACTTGTTATTTGCTTTGTCTTTGTTTTTTTACACACCTGGTTTCAATTCCCCCATTACATGTTCATTATTTAACCCTCTGGTTTTCCCCATGTTTGTGTGCGTGTTTGTTTTATTGTTCAGGCTGTATCTGACGGCTGGTATTTTGTTACCGGGTTTTGTTGTTACGCCCGTTTATTTCCTGGTACCGGTATTTTTCCCGCACCACAGTATTGTGTTTATACTGGTGTTATCTTGTATTAAATACCTTGTCCACGCATATCAGCTCTCCTGCGCCTGACTCCTTTCACCAGTTACCCACAGCCTTGACATATATATATATATATATATATGATTTCTTAGCATCTATACTTCTCAAGCTGAGCAGTTAGTATTTTATTGCTTTCTGATTTCAGCACCTGTCCCGACAACATCTCAGACACCGGCTAATGTGATCATAACTCAACAGACCATGGACAACCACACACACTGTATGGAACACAGCGCACAGAATAACATCAGTCCATCAAAATCATACTTTTATATCGTTTTTAGTGCAGCATTATTCTTACATCTGAAAATACAACCTGTACATTCCTCACTGTGTAGGTCATGTGACCACAAATTCCACAGAGTATTCAGACACATCCACGCCACTTTACAGCGAATCAATTTTGGTATGCATAGTTCCACACTGCAAATTCTGGCAAATAAGAAATCCCACTGTGTGATCTGGTACTGTACTGAGATGTCGTTTTAATCTGTGATGTTAACAGGAGCAGATGACAGGTCATAAGCTGCCTGTGATCCTGGTGTCCATTCTACTGGTTCTGACAGGGGTGGTGATTGTGTCTGTACTTGTCGTCTTGAGTAAGTACACACATCTCTACATTAGCCTGCATAATAAGTACTAATTCTCGTGAATATATTCCTAATGGTGTTGACAGTGTTACAAGAAGCAATAGTTGGCTATTTAAGTTTTTCTGAATACTTTAACACAGTCTTTGTTAACGTAATTACAGGAAAGCGATGGAAAACAATTGCTACGGTAGTCCAAATGTAAGTATGCTAATCATGCCTGTATTTCTTCCAACTGACAAGAGTAGATGAAATACCACAATATGCCAATAGAATAACTGAGTCAAAGTGCAATGTCCCTCCATGAGACATGTCTGCCTAATTAGCAAAAAACATTATGGCAACTGACCTGAGGTAATACTGAAACTTTGACTAATGAGACCCAAGAACACAACACTCTGAGGAAGTGAAACAACCGGGCTTCTTCTGAACACTCATGTGAACATCTTGTGAGCCATTGCTACTCTTGTCTGTGTCGTTAAGTAATATGACTTGAGATGACCTAACTGGCCAGTAGGTCATTGCTTTTAGAATCTAATAAACATTACACATACAGTATTGGCCCAGCGTCGTCCGGGTTAGGGATTGCCCGGGGTAGGCCGTCATTGTAAATAAGAATTTGTTCTTAAGTTATTAACTGACTTGCCTAGTTAAATATAGGTTAAATAAAAATAATAATAAATAAATAAATAAATAAAATGCTCAATAGTCGCAATGCAGAGCAAAATAAGTATCTTAAATCAATACAAACTTTATTTGCTATGTCAGCTTATACACTAAAACTCAAACTTTCCTCAGCATTAATTCATCTGTATTGGTGAAATCACTAGAGTGGAACTAAGCGATATAATGCAGTCAATAAAAGCATGCATGTCTCCCTTGGCTGTGTATTTACTGTTCTTTCATTTATCAGACCAGAGCACTCTGGCAGCTCAGTCCTGTACAGCAACTCAGAGTCCAGCTTGGGTGTGCATACTCGAGAGATGGCAGTGGAGAACGTCTATCAAATAGATGACAACGAGAGAGACGACTATGAGGAGTGCCCCCGACAAAGCATGGACACATCACCACAGTCACGCTGTTAACACGCGGTAGCTCTGTGTTTACAGGGCTGAGTCTGAACTTATAGGCTAATGATTCAACCGGACAAGACAAGCTACTATAAAATCAGATGCTTTTTGGTGATAAATGAGTAAAACTTTACTTGATTTGTATATTTTAAATGTTTGTTTGAAAGGAAAAGCTCACTAATATGGCTATCGATGTGTATTCAGCACTAACAGTGTAGGTTTCAATTACAATGACTGTATTTTCTTGATGTAGTAAGCCATTGTTGTGCCTAGACCCTTCCACGTCAAAATAACAGCACTTACAGTTTATCGGGGCAACTCTAGCAGGGCAGAAATTTGACAAACTGACTTGTTGGAAAGGTGGCATCCTGTGACGGTGCCACGTTAAAAATCTCTGAGCTCTTAATTACAGGCCATTCTACTGCCATTGTTTTGTCTATGGAAATTGCATGGCTGTGTGCTCGATTTTATGCACCTGTCAGCAACGAGTGTGGCTGAAGTAGCTGAATCAACTCATTTGAAAGGGTGTCCGGATATTTTTGGCCATGTGGTGTACTTAGGTGCCGATCGAATCAAATCAAATTGTATTTGTCACATACACATGGTTAGCAGACGTTATTGCGAGTGCAGCAAAATGCTTGTGCTTTCAGTTCCGACAGTGTGGAAATATCTAACACGTAATCTAACAATTCCACAAAAACTACCTAATACACACAAATCTAAGTAAAGGAATTGGATAAGAATATATACATATCAATATATGGATGAGCAATGACAGAACGGCATAGTCAAGCTGCAATAAATGGTATAAAATACAGTACATACATATGAGATGAGATATGCAAGATATGTAAACATTATTAAAGTGACTAGTGATCCGTTTATAAAAGTGGCCGATGATTTCAAGTCTGTATGTAGGCAGCAGCCTCTCTGTGTTAGTGATGGCTGTTTAACAGTCTGATGGCATTGAGATAGAAGCTGTTTTTCAGTCTCTCGGTCTCAGCTTTGATGCACCTGAACTGACCTCGCCTTCTGGATGGTAGCGGGGTGAACAGACAGTGGCTCGGGTGGTTGTCAACTTTGATGATCTTTTTGGCCTTCCTGTGACATCGGTTGCTGTAGGTGTCCTGGAGGGCAGGTAGTTTGCCCCCGGTGATGCGTTGTGCAGACTGCACCACCCTCTGGAGAGCCTTGCGGTTGTGGGCGGACCAGTTGCCATATTAGGCGGTGATACAGCCCAACAGGATGCTATCGATTGTGCATCTGTAAAAGTTTGAGAGTGTTTTAGGTGACAAGACAAATTTCTTCAGCCTGAGGTTGAAGAGGCGCTGTTGCACCTTCTTCACCACAATGTGTGGGTGAACCATTTCAGTTTGTCCGTGATGTGTACTCCGAGGAACTTAAAACTTTCCACCTTCTCCACTGCTGTCCCGTCGAGGTGGATAGGGGGCTGATCTCTCTGCTGTTTCCTCAAGTCCACTCTCATCTCCTTTATTTTCTTGACGTTGAGAAAGAGGTTGTTTTCCTGACACCACACTCTAAGTGCCCTCACCAATATGTATTCTGATTCTCAGGATTCTATATGGGTTCATTCTTGTTTCATCAGACCAGAGAATTATGTTTCTCCAATGGTCTGTTAGTCCTTTACGTGCCTTTTGGCAAACTCCAAGCGGGCTGTCATGTGCTTTTTACTGAGAAGTAGCTCCTGTCTGGCCACTCTACCATAAAGGCCTGATTGGTGCAGTGTTGCAGAGATGATTGTCCTTCTGGAAGGTTCTCCCATCTCCACAGAGGAACTCTGGAGCTCTGCCAGAATGACCATAGGTTTCTTGGTCACCTCCCTGACCAAGAATAATACTGAGCCCCCCCCCCCCCCCGATTGCTCAGTTTGGCCAGGCGGCCAGCTCTAGGAAGAGTCTTGGTGGTTCCAAACTTCTTCCATTTAAGAATGATGGAGGCCAATGTTTTCTTGGGGCCCTTCAATGCTGCAGAAATGTTTTGGTACCCTTCCCCAGATCTGTGCCTCAATTTCGAGTCTCATAGCAAAGGGTCTGAATAATTATGTAAATTAGGTAATTATGTTTTTTACTTTTAATACATTGAAAAAAATGTCTCTACCTGTTTTCGCTTTGTCTTTATGGTGTTTTGTGTGTAGATTGATGTAACGTAAAAGAATATGGAAAAAGTGAAGGGGTCTGAATACTTTTCGTATGCACTGTAAAGTCTGCTGCAGAGGGACAAGAGAGAGCCAGCCATGAGAAAACAAGTTTTGATCAGTCATGGAAATAAAAGTGATGAACACGCTATGAAGGAAACATACTGGAGTTTTCGTGCAGGTACAGCCAACTAGCACAAAAACAATGTTGCAATATTGTGAAAATGATAAGGCACAATATGGCATCGAAAATGATATACCGATATGTAGCTGTATTGATTTTCCTCCCCATTTGTGGCTTCTGTTTCATTGACGCATGAATCGTGAATGATTATTCTGTTGCAACAAGGACCATCGCTACTATGCAAAATGTGCACTTTTTCCAGAAACAACAAGTCTATAAAAAAACAAAGTTATAATTTTGAAACCGTCTGTAATATCACCTTATTTAAATGTGTTTTTAAAGAGAAATCAAATGTTGTTGTTTTTACTCCTGTAGCAACTGTCATCCCAACTGTCATCCCAACTGTCATCCCAACTGCACCAGCACAACTACTGCCCATCACAGACACACCTTTTGTCTGTCACTGTCTTTAACGTAACCTCGTGTTTCTCTTTATAGGTTGAGGTTTCCTTCAATGTGTTAGGCTATATGTTTGTAAACAAAAAAATATCCCATAAAATCTATGCTTTCATTTCTAGCACCTTTTGTCACAACTGCCCCAGCAGTGTTGTGTTTTTAAACAGAAATGTATGTTGTTGTTTAAATAAAATAAAAACTCCTTTAGCACCTGTCTTCCCAACTGTCATCCCAACTATTGTCCAAACGCGACAGAACAACCACTGACCATCACAGAAACATCTGGATCCCCTCTAGCATAGGCATACCTCAGTTCTTCAACACGCTGTGACGTAGCTAATATAGGACCACTCATAAGGTTACTAATACTGAGCTTTTTGTCTTGCCCATTCACCCTCTAAATGGGACACATACACAATCCATGTCTCGATTGTCTCAAGGCTTAAAAATCATCCTTTAACCTGTCTTCTCCCCTTCATCTACACTGATTGATGTGAATTTAACACGTGACATCAATAAAGGATCATAGCTTTCACCTGGATTCCCCTGGTCAGTATATGTCATGGAAAGAGCAGGTGTTTTTAAGGTTTTGTATACTCAGTGTGTGCTATCTAGTTTCTTGTGATAAGGTGTAAATTAAAATAAGAATAAATACCACTGAAGAGAACGTTTGTTCCCTGGAGTCTTGATTCTACAGTACACTACATAACATGAAATACAACCTCCCGCCAGAATTGACATGAACAAATGGTTTTGGTTTTCATTTCTTTTCAATTGAGAACTTTGTGAACTTTCTAAAATCCTGTGCAGTTCCGTGTGTTATATAATTTGGAAATTGAAACCTACAAAAAAAATAACCACAATGACCATTTCTGCCTCTCTGAGTGCAACGGAAACATCTGAAAGCAGATGTCAAGATGAAGTCATGTGCTCAGGAGGTTCAACTTTATCAAAGAGAGAGAGATGACTGTGCATATATGACTATGACTGTTCAGATGACTGTGTATATATGCAGTTGGTGTTTGAATGGCGAAGGGTGAAGTGATATGACCCTATCATGGAGACTCCCTGTGTTTTAGGCTGGTTTCTCCTCTGTCTACTTTCAGGTAAGTGATGCACGATGGTCCCATCTCTTTTTGTTCAAGAAGGTTTAAGAAAATATTTACCAAATAAACTAAAGTACAAAATAATTAAAAGTAACACAATATTGTTATGTTATTGTGAGGTCTACACTTGTTGTATTCGGCGCAAGTGACAAATAAAGTTTGATTTGATTTGATTTTTAGGCTGGTTATTTACTTGATAATATGTGAATTCATAATTTACAATTGAAAGTATCTCTGTCCTCCTCTCCCTCCCTCTTTTCCAGTCAGTGAATGCATTGACCCAAAAGTCATTGGTATTGAGGGCCAGAATGTCACTCTGCCATGTAAATATAACACCATAAAGCAAGGTGTATCAGCCATATGCTGGGGGAGAGGAGCCATACCGAACTCTGGTTGTAACAAGGAAATCATCTCATCTGATGGCACTAAAGTGACATGGAGATCTTCGGTTAGATATCATTTATTCGGGGTGCTGAAGACAGGGGATGTCTCTCTCACAATCCTCAATGTCACTGTAAAAGACTCTGGACGATACGGCTGTCGTGTGCATGTTCACGGATTGTGGAATGATGAGAAATATCATGTCAACTTGAACATTGAGAAAGGTAAGAAATGCACAACATGCTATGATATACAGTAACTCGATGCTTTACAGGTGATCATTGTCATTCTAATGAGTGATATTGTCACGACTTCCGCCGGAGTCGGTCCCTCTCCTTGTTCGAGCAGCGTTCGACGTCACCGGCCTTCCAGAGCCATCACCGATCCACTTGTTATTTGCTTTGTCTTTGTTTTTTTACACACCTGGTTTCAATTCCCCCATTACATGTTCATTATTTAACCCTCTGGTTTTCCCCATGTTTGTGTGCGTGTTTGTTTTATTGTTCAGGCTGTATCTGACGGCTGGTATTTTGTTACCGGGTTTTGTTGTTACGCCCGTTTATTTCCTGGTACCGGTATTTTTCCCGCACCACAGTATTGTGTTTATACTGGTGTTATCTTGTATTAAATACCTTGTCCACGCATATCAGCTCTCCTGCGCCTGACTCCTTTCACCAGTTACCCACAGCCTTGACATATATATATATATATATATATGATTTCTTAGCATCTATACTTCTCAAGCTGAGCAGTTAGTATTTTATTGCTTTCTGATTTCAGCACCTGTCCCGACAACATCTCAGACACCGGCTAATGTGATCATAACTCAACAGACCATGGACAACCACACACACTGTATGGAACACAGCGCACAGAATAACATCAGTCCATCAAAATCATACTTTTATATCGTTTTTAGTGCAGCATTATTCTTACATCTGAAAATACAACCTGTACATTCCTCACTGTGTAGGTCATGTGACCACAAATTCCACAGAGTATTCAGACACATCCACGCCACTTTACAGCGAATCAATTTTGGTATGCATAGTTCCACACTGCAAATTCTGGCAAATAAGAAATCCCACTGTGTGATCTGGTACTGTACTGAGATGTCGTTTTAATCTGTGATGTTAACAGGAGCAGATGACAGGTCATAAGCTGCCTGTGATCCTGGTGTCCATTCTACTGGTTCTGACAGGGGTGGTGATTGTGTCTGTACTTGTCGTCTTGAGTAAGTACACACATCTCTACATTAGCCTGCATAATAAGTACTAATTCTCGTGAATATATTCCTAATGGTGTTGACAGTGTTACAAGAAGCAATAGTTGGCTATTTAAGTTTTTCTGAATACTTTAACACAGTCTTTGTTAACGTAATTACAGGAAAGCGATGGAAAACAATTGCTACGGTAGTCCAAATGTAAGTATGCTAATCATGCCTGTATTTCTTCCAACTGACAAGAGTAGATGAAATACCACAATATGCCAATAGAATAACTGAGTCAAAGTGCAATGTCCCTCCATGAGACATGTCTGCCTAATTAGCAAAAAACATTATGGCAACTGACCTGAGGTAATACTGAAACTTTGACTAATGAGACCCAAGAACACAACACTCTGAGGAAGTGAAACAACCGGGCTTCTTCTGAACACTCATGTGAACATCTTGTGAGCCATTGCTACTCTTGTCTGTGTCGTTAAGAAATATGACTTGAGATGACCTAACTGGCCAGTAGGTCATTGCTTTTAGAATCTAATAAACATTACACATACAGTATTGGCCCAGCGTCGTCCGGGTTAGGGATTGCCCGGGGTAGGCCGTCATTGTAAATAAGAATTTGTTCTTAAGTTATTAACTGACTTGCCTAGTTAAATATAGGTTAAATAAAAATAATAATAAATAAATAAATAAATAAATAAAATGCTCAATAGTCGCAATGCAGAGCAAAATAAGTATCTTAAATCAATACAAACTTTATTTGCTATGTCAGCTTATACACTAAAACTCAAACTTTCCTCAGCATTAATTCATCTGTATTGGTGAAATCACTAGAGTGGAACTAAGCGATATAATGCAGTCAATAAAAGCATGCATGTCTCCCTTGGCTGTGTATTTACTGTTCTTTCATTTATCAGACCAGAGCACTCTGGCAGCTCAGTCCTGTACAGCAACTCAGAGTCCAGCTTGGGTGTGCATACTCGAGAGATGGCGGTGGAGAACGTCTATCAAATAGATGACAACGAGAGAGACGACTATGAGGAGTGCCCCCGACAAAGCATGGACACATCACCACAGTCACGCTGTTAACACGCGGTAGCTCTGTGTTTACAGGGCTGAGTCTGAACTTATAGGCTAATGATTCAACCGGACAAGACAAGCTACTATAAAATCAGATGCTTTTTGGTGATAAATGAGTAAAACTTTACTTGATTTGTATATTTTAAATGTTTGTTTGAAAGGAAAAGCTCACTAATATGGCTATCGATGTGTATTCAGCACTAACAGTGTAGGTTTCAATTACAATGACTGTATTTTCTTGATGTAGTAAGCCATTGTTGTGCCTAGACCCTTCCACGTCAAAATAACAGCACTTACAGTTTATCGGGGCAACTCTAGCAGGGCAGAAATTTGACAAACTGACTTGTTGGAAAGGTGGCATCCTGTGACGGTGCCACGTTAAAAATCTCTGAGCTCTTAATTACAGGCCATTCTACTGCCATTGTTTTGTCTATGGAGATTGCATGGCTGTGTGCTCGATTTTATGCACCTGTCAGCAACGAGAGTGGCTGAAGTAGCTGAATCAACTCATTTGAAAGGGTGTCCGGATATTTTTGGCCATGTGGTGTACTTAGGTGTCGATCGAATCAAATCAAATTGTATTTGTCACATACACATGGTTAGCAGACGTTATTGCGAGTGCAGCAAAATGCTTGTGCTTTCAGTTCCGACAGTGTTGAAATATCTAACACGTAATCTAACAATTCCACAAAAACTACCTAATACACATAAATCTAAGTAAAGGAATTGGATAAGAATATATACACATATCAATATATGGATGAGCAATGACAGAACGGCATAGTCAAGCTGCAATAAATGGTATAAAATACAGTACATACATATGAGATGAGATATGCAAGATATGTAAACATTATTAAAGTGACTAGTGATCCGTTTATAAAAGTGGCCGATGATTTCAAGTCTGTATGTAGGCAGCAGCCTCTCTGTGTTAGTGATGGCTGTTTAACAGTCTGATGGCATTGAGATAGAAGCTGTTTTTCAGTCTCTCGGTCTCAGCTTTGATGCACCTGAACTGACCTCGCCTTCTGGATGGTAGCGGGGTGAACAGACAGTGGCTCGGGTGGTTGTCAACTTTGATGATCTTTTTGGCCTTCCTGTGACATCGGTTGCTGTAGGTGTCCTGGAGGGCAGGTAGTTTGCCCCCGGTGATGCGTTGTGCAGACTGCACCACCCTCTGGAGAGCCTTGCGGTTGTGGGCGGACCAGTTGCCATATTAGGCGGTGATACAGCCCAACAGGATGCTATCGATTGTGCATCTGTAAAAGTTTGAGAGTGTTTTAGGTGACAACAAATTTCTTCAGCCTGAGGTTGAAGAGGCGCTGTTGCACCTTCTTCACCACAATGTGTGGGTGAACCATTTCAGTTTGTCCGTGATGTGTACTCCGAGGAACTTAAAACTTTCCACCTTCTCCACTGCTGTCCCGTCGAGGTGGATAGGGGGCTGATCTCTCTGCTGTTTCCTCAAGTCCACTCTCATCTCCTTTATTTTCTTGACGTTGAGAAAGAGGTTGTTTTCCTGACACCACACTCTAAGTGCCCTCACCAATATGTATTCTGATTCTCAGGATTCTATATGGGTTCATTCTTGTTTCATCAGACCAGAGAATTATGTTTCTCCAATGGTCTGTTAGTCCTTTACGTGCCTTTTGGCAAACTCCAAGCGGGCTGTCATGTGCTTTTTACTGAGAAGTAGCTCCTGTCTGGCCACTCTACCATAAAGGCCTGATTGGTGCAGTGTTGCAGAGATGATTGTCCTTCTGGAAGGTTCTCCCATCTCCACAGAGGAACTCTGGAGCTCTGCCAGAATGACCATAGGTTTCTTGGTCACCTCCCTGACCAAGAATAATACTGAGCCCCCCCCCCCCGATTGCTCAGTTTGGCCAGGCGGCCAGCTCTAGGAAGAGTCTTGGTGGTTCCAAACTTCTTCCATTTAAGAATGATGGAGGCCAATGTTTTCTTGGGGCCCTTCAATGCTGCAGAAATGTTTTGGTACCCTTCCCCAGATCTGTGCCTCAATTTCGAGTCTCATAGCAAAGGGTCTGAATAATTATGTAAATTAGGTAATTATGTTTTTTACTTTTAATACATTGAAAAAAATGTCTCTACCTGTTTTCGCTTTGTCTTTATGGTGTTTTGTGTGTAGATTGATGTAACGTAAAAGAATATGGAAAAAGTGAAGGGGTCTGAATACTTTTCGTATGCACTGTAAAGTCTGCTGCAGAGGGACAAGAGAGAGCCAGCCATGAGAAAACAAGTTTTGATCAGTCATGGAAATAAAAGTGATGAACACGCTATGAAGGAAACATACTGGAGTTTTCGTGCAGGTACAGCCAACTAGCACAAAAACAATGTTGCAATATTGTGAAAATGATAAGGCACAATATGGCATCGAAAATGATATACCGATATGTAGCTGTATTGATTTTCCTCCCCATTTGTGGCTTCTGTGTCATTGACGCATGAATCATGAATGATTATTCTGTTGCAACAAGGACCATCGCTACTATGCAAAATGTGCACTTTTTCCAGAAACAACAAGTCTATAAAAAAACAAAGTTATAATTTTGAAACCGTCTGTAATATCACCTTATTTAAATGTGTTTTTAAAGAGAAATCAAATGTTGTTGTTTTTACTCCTGTAGCAACTGTCATCCCAACTGTCATCCCAACTGTCATCCCAACTGCACCAGCACAACTACTGCCCATCACAGACACACCTTTTGTCTGTCACTGTCTTTAACGTAACCTCGTGTTTCTCTTTATAGGTTGAGGTTTCCTTCAATGTGTTAGGCTATATGTTTGTAAACAAAAAAATATCCCATAAAATCTATGCTTTCATTTCTAGCACCTTTTGTCACAACTGCCCCAGCAGTGTTGTGTTTTTAAACAGAAATGTATGTTGTTGTTTAAATAAAATAAAAACTCCTTTAGCACCTGTCTTCCCAACTGTCATCCCAACTATTGTCCAAACGCGACAGAACAACCACTGACCATCACAGAAACATCTGGATCCCCTCTAGCATAGGCATACCTCAGTTCTTCAACACGCTGTGACGTAGCTAATATAGGACCACTCATAAGGTTACTAATACTGAGCTTTTTGTCTTGCCCATTCACCCTCTAAATGGGACACATACACAATCCATGTCTCGATTGTCTCAAGGCTTAAAAATCATCCTTTAACCTGTCTTCTCCCCTTCATCTACACTGATTGATGTGAATTTAACACGTGACATCAATAAAGGATCATAGCTTTCACCTGGATTCCCCTGGTCAGTATATGTCATGGAAAGAGCAGGTGTTTTTAAGGTTTTGTATACTCAGTGTGTGCTATCTAGTTTCTTGTGATAAGGTGTAAATTAAAATAAGAATAAATACCACTGAAGAGAACGTTTGTTCCCTGGAGTCTTGATTCTACAGTACACTACATAACATGAAATACAACCTCCCGCCAGAATTGACATGAACAAATGGTTTTGGTTTTCATTTCTTTTCAATTGAGAACTTTGTGAACTTTCTAAAATCCTGTGCAGTTCCGTGTGTTATATAATTTGGAAATTGAAACCTACAAAAAAAATAACCACAATGACCATTTCTGCCTCTCTGAGTGCAACGGAAACATCTGAAAGCAGATGTCAAGATGAAGTCATGTGCTCAGGAGGTTCAACTTTATCAAAGAGAGAGAGATGACTGTGCATATATGACTATGACTGTTCAGATGACTGTGTATATATGCAGTTGGTGTTTGAATGGCGAAGGGTGAAGTGATATGACCCTATCATGGAGACTCCCTGTGTTTTAGGCTGGTTTCTCCTCTGTCTACTTTCAGGTAAGTGATGCACGATGGTCCCATCTCTTTTTGTTCAAGAAGGTTTAAGAAAATATTTACCAAATAAACTAAAGTACAAAATAATTAAAAGTAACACAATATTGTTATGTTATTGTGAGGTCTACACTTGTTGTATTCGGCGCAAGTGACAAATAAAGTTTGATTTGATTTGATTTTTAGGCTGGTTATTTACTTGATAATATGTGAATTCATAATTTACAATTGAAAGTATCTCTGTCCTCCTCTCCCTCCCTCTTTTCCAGTCAGTGAATGCATTGACCCAAAAGTCATTGGTATTGAGGGCCAGAATGTCACTCTGCCATGTAAATATAACACCATAAAGCAAGGTGTATCAGCCATATGCTGGGGGAGAGGAGCCGTACCGAACTCTGGTTGTAACAAGGAAATCATCTCATCTGATGGCACTAAAGTGACATGGAGATCTTCGGTTAGATATCATTTATTCGGGGTGCTGAAGACAGGGGATGTCTCTCTCACAATCCTCAATGTCACTGTAAAAGACTCTGGACGATACGGCTGTCGTGTGCATGTTCACGGATTGTGGAATGATGAGAAATATCATGTCAACTTGAACATTGAGAAAGGTAAGAAATGCACAACATGCTATGATATACAGTAACTCGATGCTTTACAGGTGATCATTGTCATTCTAATGAGTGATATTGTCACGACTTCCGCCGGAGTCGGTCCCTCTCCTTGTTCGAGCAGCGTTCGACGTCACCGGCCTTCCAGAGCCATCACCGATCCACTTGTTATTTGCTTTGTCTTTGTTTTTTTACACACCTGGTTTCAATTCCCCCATTACATGTTCATTATTTAACCCTCTGGTTTTCCCCATGTTTGTGTGCGTGTTTGTTTTATTGTTCAGGCTGTATCTGACGGCTGGTATTTTGTTACCGGGTTTTGTTGTTACGCCCGTTTATTTCCTGGTACCGGTATTTTTCCAGCACCACAGTATTGTGTTTATACTGGTGTTATCTTGTATTAAATACCTTGTCCACGCTTCTCAGCTCTCCTGCGCCTGACTCCTTTCACCAGTTACCCACAGCCTTGACATATATATATATATATATATATATATATATATATATATATGATTTCTTAGCATCTATACTTCTCAAGCTGAGCAGTTAGTATTTTATTGCTTTCTGATTTCAGCACCTGTCCCGACAACATCTCAGACACCGGCTAATGTGATCATAACTCAACAGACCATGGACAACCACACACACTGTATGGAACACAGCGCACAGAATAACATCAGTCCATCAAAATCATACTTTTATATCGTTTTTAGTGCAGCATTATTCTTACATCTGAAAATACAACCTGTACATTCCTCACTGTGTAGGTCATGTGACCACAAATTCCACAGAGTATTCAGACACATCCACGCCACTTTACAGCGAATCAATTTTGGTATGCATAGTTCCACACTGCAAATTCTGGCAAATAAGAAATCCCACTGTGTGATCTGGTACTGTACTGAGATGTCGTTTTAATCTGTGATGTTAACAGGAGCAGATGACAGGTCATAAGCTGCCTGTGATCCTGGTGTCCATTCTACTGGTTCTGACAGGGGTGGTGATTGTGTCTGTACTTGTCGTCTTGAGTAAGTACACACATCTCTACATTAGCCTGCATAATAAGTACTAATTCTCGTGAATATATCCCTAATGGTGTTGACAGTGTTACAAGAAGCAATAGTTGGCTATTTAAGTTTTTCTGAATACTTTAACACAGTCTTTGTTAACGTAATTACAGGAAAGCGATGGAAAACAATTGCTACGGTAGTCCAAATGTAAGTATGCTAATCATGCCTGTATTTCTTCCAACTGACAAGAGTAGATGAAATACCACAATATGCCAATAGAATAACTGAGTCAAAGTGCAATGTCCCTCCATGAGACATGTCTGCCTAATTAGCAAAACACATTATGGCAACTGACCTGAGGTAATACTGAAACTTTGACTAATGAGACCCAAGAACACAACACTCTGAGGAAGTGAAACAACCGGGCTTCTTCTGAACACTCATGTGAACATCTTGTGAGCCATTGCTACTCTTGTCTGTGTCGTTAAGAAATATGACTTGAGATGACCTAACTGGCCAGTAGGTCATTGCTTTTAGAATCTAATAAACATTACACATACAGTATTGGCCCAGCGTCGTCCGGGTTAGGGATTGCCCGGGGTAGGCCGTCATTGTAAATAAGAATTTGTTCTTAAGTTATTAACTGACTTGCCTAGTTAAATATAGGTTAAATAAAAATAATAATAAATAAATAAATAAATAAATAAAATGCTCAATAGTCGCAATGCAGAGCAAAATAAGTATCTTAAATCAATACAAACTTTATTTGCTATGTCAGCTTATACACTAAAACTCAAACTTTCCTCAGCATTAATTCATCTGTATTGGTGAAATCACTAGAGTGGAACTAAGCGATATAATGCAGTCAATAAAAGCATGCATGTCTCCCTTGGCTGTGTATTTACTGTTCTTTCATTTATCAGACCAGAGCACTCTGGCAGCTCAGTCCTGTACAGCAACTCAGAGTCCAGCTTGGGTGTGCATACTCGAGAGATGGCGGTGGAGAACGTCTATCAAATAGATGACAACGAGAGAGACGACTATGAGGAGTGCCCCCGACAAAGCATGGACACATCACCACAGTCACGCTGTTAACACGCGGTAGCTCTGTGTTTACAGGGCTGAGTCTGAACTTATAGGCTAATGATTCAACCGGACAAGACAAGCTACTATAAAATCAGATGCTTTTTGGTGTTAAATGAGTAAAACTTTACTTGATTTGTATTTTTGAAATGTTTGTTTGAAAGGAAAAGCTCACTAGTATGGCTATCGATGTGTATTCAGCACTAACAGTGTAGGTTTCAATTACGATGACTGTATTTTTTGTATGTAATAAAAGGTACAAAGAATGGCTCAAAGGCAATTATTTTTCTCTGAAGGAGCCTTTTCTGCCCCCTCCATCTCCTCTAACCATGACATTTAGCTTCACCCATCTGCAACAGGAACCAGGCAAGGCAGCTAAGTGAAAGGTCAAACATAACCACAGCTTTCTTCACACATTGTCTCCACCCAACTTTGCACTGTACTGCCTTATTCAAACCCAACCTGTTGCATGATAATGAATAAAAACTCTAACTTGAAACTCAAACATGTCTTATTATTGATAGGTAAGCACTGTTGTTCCACTTATACATTGTAATAAACTACTAAAAGCCCTAACAAAATCAATTTAAGGATTTTGGGCACTGGCCAGCCAAGCTATTACTAGCCTCAGGCTAGGGGATAGCTTTTAAAAAGTCCATCCCTGTGTGCAGATATGTACACTGTGTACCGTGAGAGATGAGCCTCCTAACTCATCAATGCAGTTTTTTTTTAATGCTGGAAAATGCAGATGGAAATCCCATCAACAATGGGAGGAGTTTGACAGAAGGGTCAAAGTGACTCTGGCTGTCCAACCTGGAGATGTCACAGGCAGTGGCACCGAGAACACAGTTGCCCATTCAGATGCCCTGTCTCTGAGCCGTCCTGCCCGCGCCCAGCACAACGCAGTGTTGTGTGCACCCTCCACTCCTACATACTGGACATACAGAATGGCTGCTGGTTCTGGACCATCTTTCCTGCGTTGGATCCTTGTCCTCCTAACAGTCTCAGGCAAGGACATTTAATCTAAAACACTACAAATAATTGGAGGTTAGGCTATTGAGGGATTGGGAACGTTGATGTAGTTTAAATTGAATGTCCCCATAAATGGACTCAAACACCACGGAAAGGACAGCTCACTCTTTGTGCCTTTGTTCACCTCTAAATAGTGACAAGCTCTCCAATGGCTTTGTTCTAGACATATAGGTTGGAAGTGATGGTGTTTGCTGTCTGTAGCTACATTGACTAGGCCTAACTATTCAACGAGACATGGACATTTTTGTACAATTAGGCTGTGTGTTAAGATGTTACCTCCGAGTTCTTTAGCATTGCTGTGTATTAGCTTGTATTCCCACCAACATAGGCCTAACCCACAGTGCCTTCGGGAAAGTACTCAGACCCCTTGACCTTTCCCCACGTTTTGTTTAATCCATTTTAGAATGAGGCTGTAACGTAACAAAATGTGGGAAAAGTCAAGGGGTCTGAATACTTTCCCGAATGCACTTTATATACTATTTAGAAGACTACCCTACTTTTACTTTAATTATAGCAACCGAGTTGAGGGGCCTACCTAGCAAGCTACAAAATATAGCCTTTTGACCATAACGTCAGGCGACTATTGAGAGAGTTTGGTAGTCGACCTCGGGATGTTGACAACGTGTGTATGGAACTCCGGAACAAGGAAATAGCCTTGTCAAACCTGTGTTTCTTTCCCCCCACTCAACAGCCAGGTGTTCGGTGTCGGCGTTCAAGGTGATGGAAGGTGCTACTGCGACATTGTCCTGTCAATATTCAGTGGGCCGTTTGGGTTTGAGCGGTGTGTGTTGGGGCCGAGAATGTGGCACGTTCTGGTGCAATAACATTCTCGTGCAGACAGACGAACATGGGGTCATCTCCAAGGTTTCGGACAGATACAGGATGACAGGTGATGTCCTCGCGGGAGAAATGGACCTTGGAATTCTCGACGTCAAGCAGACGGACAGCGGGCCGTACTGTTGCAGAGTGGACATAGACGGCATTTTCAACGACAAAAAAGTCATCCAAAACTTGAGGGTCATGAAAGGTAATTTGTGGCAAAATATTATTTTATGTCCCTATTTAAAATTATTGGGCAAAAATGGGGATCGATGGACTTTCTAGTTTTCATTTGCTTTGTACAGCAGACTTACATTGTGAACTCAGATCTTTAGACCTAAAATGCAATTGACTCTCCTAATACGTCTGTTATAAAAAAAATGTTTTATTTTTTTTAGCTGCTCCAGTAACCATTATGTCAACAACCACAGAAGCTAACCCTGCCACGGGTGAGTATATTGTAAAAAAAAAATAATAATAAAAAAAAAATGATGTGATCCAGGTGTGTGTGTGTGTGTGTGTGTGTGTGATGCATATTCCTTATCAGAGATGATATTAAAATGAATATTATTTCTGTGTTGATAATGACGGTGGTAATGATGATGACTCATGTGTGGTTAGTTGAAGTTGAGAAATCCTTACGAGATGGGGAAGAGGAAAGAGAAAGAGTCATTTAAAGACGGGGAGGACGGGAAAATGGCGGAGGCAGATGTTCTGTTTGAATCAGATGGCGTGGAGAGGAGAGTAAGAAGACCTGGATCACAGCGGAGAATGCAAAAGGAAATAAGAGAATTAAAGTGGTAGTGGAATCTAGTGAATCAAAACCAGGTTTGGAGTCTTTTTTTGGTTGGAATAAGGGTTTTGGATCCCATGTTGTTCCCTGAGAGATCTGGTTGAAGTTAAAATCGTGGATGTGTTGGATGAGGTGGCGTCAATAAGAATAACAAGAAGTGGGCTTATTTCGTAGTTTTTTTTGGCGTTTCTATGGAACAGAAGGAAAGTGCTTCGCAACTCAAGAAGATGTCCGATTGGAATGTGTCGTGTGTGGAACCTCGAAGCAGGGCGCCTATCAAGGGTGTTATCTCTGGGGTGGGGCTAGAAGTAAACGCAAAGGATATACGTGACGAATTGGATCAACTGGTTGGTGCACACCCGCTGACCCACATGTTGGATGGAGTGAGGAAGACCACTCCATCCATTCTATTGTTTTTTTTGATGAAGAGTCTCTTGCTTCTCACATGTATTTGGGTCATACGAGATTACCTGCGAGAGCCTTCGTACCCAAACACATGCATGTGTGATGAATGTAAATGACTCGGCCATGTGTCAAGTGTATATGCAGACGGGAGGAGTATTTTAATGCCAGCTGAGCCTAAACGCTTGCAATTGTGGCGGGGAACATGCACGCGAATTCCTGAAGAACCCTGTTAGGCTGAAGGAGTCAGAGGTGGCAATAATAAGGGCTGTCCAGCAAGTCTCCTATCCAGAGGCGGTGAGAAGAGTGGGAGAAAGGAGGGATGTTGAAGAAGTAACGGTAGCAGGAGGAGAGCCACCTTGATACTATTCCTTCTCAACAGAGGGATCCCGATGTGTTGCATGTTAGGAAGGTGGACTTTATAGCGTTTTATTACTGTGGTTGTCAACTGCACAGCAGGTGTAGTCTGCGATAACATTCCAAAGAAGAAGGAGCGATGGGAAAGAAAACTGCCTACATTTACCCCTCAGTCACACATCAGTGGTACAACGTCAATTATTAAACTACTTTGCCTCCCACAGTTCCAGGATGTGGTTATTCATCAAAGGGAGTAAAATGTGCTAACCATTGTGCCTTACAAACATTCACTTTCAAAATGACTACGAGGAGACCCCTTCTCAGAGAGAGTAGTCTCAGACCACAAGTCTAACTCCTTTTCTAGGGCTGATTGATCACTGAAAGAGCCTCATCTCAAACATCACCTTGATGAAACAGGGTGTGCTGTTTGGCTGTGCAGTGTGATCGTGAATCCCATTGTGTTGCTCAGTGCAAGTGCAGCAGACCTCATAGGAAACCACAAACTAGCGTTGAAATGACAGCCCTCATTTCAAGAGCATATCAAGCAGCAGTGGTTGATGATGTCTCAGGGGTGATAAAATGTCATGATTTCCTGAGAAGGGACGGGGAAGAGATGACTTGCTTGTGCCATCATCATCATCGCCATTGTGTGTCGTTTCTCCCTTTGTAGACCACTGGAAAGCTGTTGAGTCGTCACACATAGCCATTCCAAGACAGAACACCAGTGTTTTGCATTCTGTAACACTGGTGAGTAAACGGTTTACCGTAACACCACCGACATATAATCACACTTTACACAGCGTTAATGGAAGACTATGAGAGACAAAATAAGCCCCCCATGTGTTTAACCCGCTCGCTTCTCTCTCTGTGCTCTGGAACCAGGTGGATGACCCTTTCCCCAGCCTCTCTCTCCAGATCAACATCCCGGTGCTCTCTCTCTCCCTCAGTCTACTCCTACTCATAGTGGGGGCATTGGTCATACTGGGGTTCAAACGTATGTACCACAAACTCACATCCTCTGTAGAAAAGCCCAGTGTGCCCATGATCACTTATTCAGACATCTTGCTGTGATGTGAAATGTTTGCCCATGTAAAAGTGCATTGCCGCTAACTAAGTAAGAGTAAGCGTTTCATTGAACCGTGTACAGTACGCTGTATGTATCCTCCTGTGCATATGACTAATAAACGTGGATTTGACTTTATGTTGATTTGAACTATTTATTTTCTTCTCGTGAGGGATGCACAGAAGAGCTCTAAAGGCAGGCTGGTAAGCAAACACGTGGTAAGCGTAACAGACATGCAAACATATTGAACATAAAACATAAGCAATAATTGTCTTGGTAAATGTTTATGTTTTGTGTGCAATATGTTTTACATGTCTGGTATACTTATGTGTACAGGAATGTACTGCACTAGGTTACAGTTAAACCTGTCTATGATCAGCGTGTGATGATGTTGTGCTGCTTCCCTAGTTTGTCAGCCAAGGAGCCGCCCCACATCATCTATGAGATTCGCATGAGGAGACCTGTGGAGGAGAACATCTGTACTCTGGACAAGGGAGGAGGGACCTATTCCCGATATAGTGCACTACTTTTGACCAGGACTCTGGTCAAATGTAGTGCCACATACAGTATGTAGGAAACAGGGTGCCTTTTGGGACGTAACCACTGTGATACACAGACATCAGACTGGCTGTCCTCACATCTTCATGTTAACTGATCACGGTCGCCTGAAACCTGCCTCACAATGAACACCTATCTCAAAGGCTCTATTTTCACCTACTGAAGGAACTGTTGTACAGGGAGACACCTTGAAGGATGATTCAAACTAATGAAAAAGAGTTTGGGTCCCCCCCCCCCCCAAGTAAAATGTATTTTTTCAATTGTTTCTACATTGTTATTGTACTGTGTGGTTTTTTCTTATTGATACACAGTGTTGGATTGTTTTTTACAAACTGTCTGAATTTAGTCTCTTTCTAATAAAACATCAAGTAAACCCAACCAGCAATTTTGTTGATAATTAACACGGTGTTCAACGTTTGGAATTTCTAGAGGCTATACCCCCAAGAAAACAAAGAGTCTGTTTTTTTCCTCTAGTGGATTCTCTTTGATAACAAAGGCACAGGCAGAATGGATGTAGGGGGAAGGGAATGGTGCTGCATGCAAAATTCTCCTGCCAAATTCCTTTTCATAGCCACGTATTTTAAGTTGAATCAATGGTCTCCTTTTAGGAGTTTTATACATTTAGGTCAGTTAGGATCACCAGTTTATTTTAAGAATGTGAAATGTCAGAACATTTCCAAACGCCTGAAGGTACCACATCTGTACAAACAATAGTACGCAAGTATAAACACCATGGGATCACGCAGCCGTCATACCTCTCAGGAAGGAGACGCGTTCTGTCTCCTAGAGATTAACGTACTTTGGTGCGAAAAGTGCAAATCAATCCTAGAACAACAGCAAAGGACCTTGTGAAGATGCTGGAGGAAACAGGTACAAAAGTATCTATATCCACAGTAAAACGAGTCCTATATCGACATAACCTGAAAGACCACTCGGCAAGGAAGAAGCCACGGCTCCAAAACCACCATAAAAAAAGCCAGACTACGGTCTGCAACTGCACAAAGATCTTTTTGGAGAAATAACCTCTGGTCTGATGAAACAAAAATAGAACTGTTTGGCCATAATGACCATCATTATGTTTGGAGGAAGAAGGGGGAGGCTTGCAAGCCGAAGGACACTATCTCAACCGTGAAGCACGGGGTTGGCAGCATCATGTTGTGGGGGTGCTTTGCTGCAGGAGGGACTGGTGCACTTCACAAAATAGATGGCTTCATGAGAAGGAAAATTATGCGGTTATATTGAAGCAACATCTCAAGACGTCAGTCAGGAAGTTAAAGCTTGGTCGCAAATGGGTCTTCCAAATGGACAATGACCCCAAGCATACTTCCAAAGTTGTGGCAAAATGGCTTAAGGACAACAAAGTCAAGGTATGGGCGTGGCCAAAGCCCTGACCTCAATCACATAGAAAATGTGTGAGCAGAACTTAAAAAGCATGTGCGAGCAAGGAGGCCTGCAAACCTGACTCAGTTACACCAGCTCTGTCAGGAGGAATGGTCCAAAATTCACCCAACTTATTGTGGGAAGCTTGTGGAAGGCTACCTGAAATTAAACAATTTAAAGTCAATGCTACCAAATACTACTAATTGAGTGTATGTAAACTTCTGACCCACTGGGAATGTGATGAAAGAAATAAAAACTGAAATAATTCTCTCTACTATTATTCTGACATTTCACATTCTTAAAATAAAGTGGTGATCCTAACTGGCCTAAGACAGTGCATTTTTACAAGGATCAAATGTCAGGAATTGTAAAAAACTGAGTTTAAATGTATTTGGCTAAGGTGTATGTAAACTTCTGACTTCAACTGTATGTATATATATATTTTATCCCAGCCACGTCTCCGCAGGAGGCCTTTTGTCTTTTGGTAGGCCGTCATTGAAAATAATAATTTGTTATTAACTGACTTGCCTTGTTTTTTAAAAATGCAATTGCATTTTTTCCCCACATGATGGCAGCACTATACAGTGAATGTTTGCTGGGCAAGTATTGACTGCAAGTTCGTCTTCCTGGGAAATGTGTGTTAAAAACAGATGGAACGTTAGGCAACTACACCTTAGGCTACATAGTGTACTGATGATTTCTCAGTCAGGAAAGCCTAAGATATTTTATGTTGCACAGCAACAGGTAATACTGCCTTTTTTGATATAGTTGTGAAAGTGCACCAATACAAAGTATAAGTTATTTTTAGGGTCAAATTCAATGAGCTTTTGAAGTGTAACCCTGAGGGTCTGTTGCTCAGCTGTACAGAATGTGCTTTCACATGTTCATATGCTTAATTCTGCCCGTAACATCAACTTCTATTAGACTTTAATTTCACAGTTCATTTACAGAATGAAGATACTTAACCAATCTAATTTTTTTACGATTAACTGCTGACTCTATAATGTTACTACCACCCAGTTCATTGTGTTTGTGACAGACAGACAACGCAATACAATGCCTGTCTGGATGTGTCAGATCAGAGTACCCTCAAGAGCCTCAAGCTGACAACCAGGACACCTCAGCGGCAAACTGGATGGAAAAACCAAATTATGTCAATTTAAACATTGCTTCTCAGATTCCTCAGCAGAAACAGAAACACAGTCATGTGGCGGAAGGAGATCAGGCAGACAAGCCCCCTGTGCACCAGGCCCCCAGTGGGGAGCAGCAACAGCAGCCACTGAGAGATGGGGAATAATCAACACTCAACCATGGAGCCACATGGACGGAAGTGAGGAACGTGGGCATTTATGTGCCACACATCAAGGCTGTGCACCATTGGAGGGAGAGAGAGCTTGGTCCCAGGACTAGTCAGACAGACAGATAGAAAAACCGACAGAAAGACACACACACACACACACACACACACACACAACCTGCCCAGCAAGGTACAGAGGAGAAGCCAGATGTGGGGACTTGGTAGCCCAGATGGGAGAGGCCTGGAGTCACTGGAGGCCAGGGGACAGACTGAAATACAAATACAAACGGGGAGGGGACAATTAAAGAGACCATAACAAAACGTTATTGACTCTCAAGTAACCGAAATGTCAGACCTGACATATTGAATATTGTACACAAGGAAGCAATTCAATTCTCAGTCACTTGAAACGAGTCATGAACAACATGTGTACTGAACCAGGCTGACAAAGGCTGACAAAGGCTGACCAGGCTGAGGCTGACAAAACATCAGCAGGGGATTCACTTTGTCTTCACATGGATCTGAAGGATTTCACTTCCTCCTCGAAAACAAAGTGATAAGGAATTATACATTATTTCAGTATTGTCAATCCAGTATAATCAAATCCCCCGCTTCAATACATCACAACAAGTTGGTACTAAGATCAATTCTCCCACTGTCAAAGCAAAACAGCACCATAAAGCAGCACTGCAGTGCTCTTGTCCTCTGAAGTGGAGGCTTTGAATGAGGTGGATTCAGTGGGCAGTTTGTTGACTCATCGTGAACAAACACATCAGGAACATACACACCACGAAGGTCATCATGAAGTAACATTGTGAAAATGGAAAGACCTTGTTTGCTGCTTTGACCATCAGTACACTTCAGCGTGAATAGGCCTTCTCACTCACTGCACTTTCATCTGGTTTGAGCATTCCACAACAGGAACACCGTGTTGTACAACACATAATAACTAACCAGTCGAGTTTTTGAGTCAATGGGCAGACAGAAATGCTACCATTGCGACCCTCTGAGGACATACTTAAAGAGTAAGACTAGATCATTATCTCTCCAACAAAATAGAAGTGCAGACGTCTCCTGTGCTCTTTAACTTTAGTCATAATTATGTAGCTCTTCTGTAGGAAAAAAATGCAAGTAATGACAGCGTAGGTGTAAGGTCACTGACTTTACACATGGTTCCTCTGCTATGAGGTATGTGTTTGAGGGTGAGTTGCTCTCTCCAGACACATTAGGATAGAATATCCTCTGAGTGCAGCTCCCTGAGGTAACCTTACACCTGCGGAGTGGAGCTATTTGCCACAGCCACACCATCGGCCAGTGGTCTGTTCCACCACAACATTGAGCTTTGTGATGTGTAGGTCACTGCTATCCTCTTTAGCATAGGAAAAGAGAAAAACAGAAAGGTATTCCCCGCCTTTCTCTTTCAAAAGCATACACTTTTTGATATAAGTTTTAATGCAGAATTACAGTATATTTCATACTTGCATACATATCGAGCCGATAGGTCAAATAAATGTGATAAACGAAATGAAATGGACCATTACAGCATTGTGGTCAGAAGAATGCTTTTTATATCTAATTAATCAAATGAGTCACTTCTTCCTCTGTTCCAATCTCTCTAAAACGTTCGTTCCACTAATCACCTCATTCTGGGAATCGTTGAGGCGCTATTTGTGGAATAGCTATCCGCCATGTTTAAGCCCAGAAAATGCGTTACAGCCACTACTTGTGGCTGGATAATGTGAAGTTTCCCCTTTGACGACAGTTGATCAGTGAGATCAAGTAGCTAAAGTCGTGCCTACAAGAACAATAATATGATTTACAATGCAGTTATTGTGATTAGAAAAGTACATACTTTGGGATGAGAAAACACTGACAATTTCTATCAGGCACTTGATCTTGGTATTGCCTCTCTCTCTCTCTCTCTCTCTCTGCATGTGTCAGGGCTCAAGCCCAATTCTCTGAGTTCCCATGGAAACAGAATAGGACTTTTATTGGTGGTGTTTGTCAAATATTTGATAGCTAGCTCTGACAATCTCATAATGACCTGAAATGTAGGTTTGTCACAAGTCCTACTGCTCCTGCTGATGTGGTAGTATCTCATTATTCCCTAAAAACTCTCATGAGGAATCAACACGAACTTGTTACAATGGCAACTATGTCTATTATTTCTAGACATATTCGCTAAGAAATCCACACAAAATGTATTGAATAGAGCCAGTAGCACAATTCTAAAGATAATTCCTCTTTTCCCACTACCTCTTTAAAGAGTGAGGCCAAGGTGTATAGATAACAGAGCACTGTGATAACAGAGCACTACACCAAGGTGCAGCGTGGTGAGCGTACATTTTCTCTTTTATTCAAAATGACGCCAACAATACAAACCAAACCGTGAAGCTTCAGGCTATGTGCCATCAAACAGAGTTACCTAATTATGGTTCCCAATCAGAGACAACGATAGACAGCTGTCCCTGATTGAGAACCATACCTGGCCAAAACATAGAAATAGAAAATCATAGAAACACACAACATAGAATGCCCACTAAAACTCACGCCCTGACCAAACCAAAATAGAGACATAAAAAGGATCTCTAATGTCAGGGCGTGACACACTGATAGGAGGAAAGTGTGCTAATGGTTTTAAAGGGAGTGACTCCAGTTCTGGATCAGTGCGCTTTGAGAGCGACGTTGTCTGGCATAAATCGATGACCTGCTATAAGAGGAGAACAGTGTAATCTCATGAGCTGCAATAAGAGGAGAATAGCGTGATCTCATTAACGGATTACCACCAAAGATGAATGAGCACCGTCTTCCTAGATCTGGCCATTTCCATGTAAAAGGACCCATGAGCATACATGTGAAGTTCAGAGGAGCATTTAAAAATTGGGTGTCAAATGAAAGAGACTGCCCCTGGGCACAGGCATCAGCATTTGATTGAGTTGTCAACTAACGTGAATTCAAGGTGAAATCAACAAAGAAATTCACCATGCCATTAGATGTAGGTTCAAAGTTGGGTGATAATACCACAAAATTTCCTTACCTTGATGACTTTAAAAAATCCACTCAGTTTCATTATATTGTTTCGTTTTTTTCAATGACTTGGAAACAATGTTGATTCAACCAGTTTTTTGCCCAGTGGGTAAGAGTCTATGTTTTGGGGAAATTTAGTCATAAATACTAGTGGTGTGCAGGTCAGCTGTTTGTTCACCCGCACCCGCCCATAACTGTAACCTGTCAGCAACAGCCTGACTATAAGTGCATTCGGAAAGAGTTCAGACCCCTTGACTTAAACATTTTGTTACGTTACAGCCTCATTCTAAAATGGATTAAATAAATACAAATCTTCATCAATCTACACACTACCCAATAATGACAAAGAGAAAACATTATTATTATTATTTTTTGCTATTTTATTTTTAAAAATCAAACCGAAATGTCATATTTACAAAAGCATTCAGACCCTTTGCTATGTAATTGAGCTCAGGTGCATCCTGTTTCCGTTGATCATCCTTGAGATGTTTCTTCAACTTGATTGGAGTCCACCTGTGGTAAATTCAATTGATTGGACATGATTTGGAAAGGTACACACCTGTCTATATAAGGTCCCACAGTTGACAGTGCATGTCAGAGCAAAAAAAATAAAAAAATAAATCGAGCCGTGAGGTTGAAGAAATTGTCCATGGAGCACAAAGACAGGATTATGTCGAGGCACAGATCTGGGGAAGGCTACCAAAAAATGTCTGCAGCATTTACGGTCCCCAAGAACACAGTGGCCTCCATCATACCTAAATGGAAGAAGTTTGGAACAACCAAGACTCTTCCTAGAGCTGGTTGCCCTGCAAACTGAGCATTTTCAGCTGCAGGGACTGCGAGACCAGTCAGAATCGATGGAATGATGAACAGAGCTAAGTACAGAGAGATAATTGATGAAAACCTGTTCCAGAGCACACAGGACCTCAGACTGGGGCGAAGGTTCAGCTTCCAACAGGACAACGACCCTAAGCACACAGCCAAGACAAAGCAGGAGTGGCATAGACAAGTCTCTGAATGTCCTTGAGTTTCCCAGCCAGAGCCCGGACTTGAACCTGATTCAACATCTCTAGAGAGACCTGAAAATAGTTGTGCAGTGAAGCTCCTCATCCAACCTGACAGAGGTTGAGAGGGTCTGCAGAGAAGAATGGGAGAAACTCCACAAATACAGGTGTGCCAAGCATGTAGTGTCATACCCAAGAAGACTCAAGGCTGTAATCGCTGTCAAATGTGCTTCAACAAAGTACTGAGTAAAGGGTCTGAATACTTATGTAAATGTGATATTTCCGTTTTTTGTTTTTAATAAATGTGCAAAAATTTCTACAATCCTGTTTTTGCTTTGTCATTATGGTGTATTGTTTGTAGAGAAAAAGGATGTAAGGTAACAAATTGTGGAAAAAGTCAAGGGGTCTGAATACTTTCCGAATGCACTGTATGTGAAAAAGTGACAATCTTGAGGCCTGCACCCAACCCTAAACTGGTAATATAGAAAAGGCACTATAGGCTACAGTCAGACAGCAGACATGTTTTGGGGCATGGAGTGCAGTGTATATATGTTTCTGCTTATAAGTTTCTGCTTATAATTTTCTGACATTTTGGTAGGCTAAATGTTAGTCAACTTGTTTATAATTAGATCCATACAGCTTCTCTTCTATCATTATACACTGTAATTCGTAACATGTGTTCTTAATGTTTTGTGCACTCAATTTGTGTTATATGGTAAGAATTTTTCAAAGCATACAATATGTTCAAAATTTGCAAAACGTATCATATTTGACTAATTCTAGCTCGGTGGCTAGCTGGCTAATGTTAGCTAAGTTAGGGGTTAGGGTTAAGATTAGGGGTTAGGGTTAAGCTAAGTAGTTGAAAGTTGCTAATTAGTTAAAGTGTTATAGTTGTCCATGATATTCTAACTCGCAACTTTTGAGTTGCTTGACGTGTACGTTATACGTCCAACCATCCACCCCAACCAACCACCCTACTTTAGTTTCTGCCTTAAGTAACCATCTGTCTTATGTAACCATACCAAAAAGTAACATATCATACTAATTTGTATGTCAGATTGACATTTACTATGTTACCTCTAGTCTTTGAGACCAGGCTGGTGAGCTTGGCATCTACTACCATGCCCCGTTCAAAGGTACTTTTTTGTCTTGCCCATTCACCATCTGAATAAAACACATACACAATCCATGTCTAAATTGTCTCAAGGCTTAAAATCCTTCTTGAACCTGCCTCCTCCCCTTCATCTACACTGAAGTGGATTTAACAAGTGACATCTACATTTGAAGTCGGAAGTTCACATACACCTTAGCCAAATAATGACGGCCTAGGAACAGTGGGTTAACTGCCTGTTCAGGGGCAGAACGACAGATTTGTACCTTGTCAGCTCGGGGGTTTGAACTTGCAACTTTCCGGTTACTAGTCCAACACTTTAAGCCATTTTGCCACAAATTTGCAAGTATGCTTGGGGTCATTGTCCATTTGGAAGACCCATTTGCGACCAAGCTTTAACTTCCTGACTGATGTCTTGAGATGTTGCTTCAATATATCCACCATAATTATCATTCTCATGATGCCATTTAGTTGGGGAAGTGCACCAGTCCTTCCTGCAGCAAAGCACCCCCACAACATGAAGCTGCCACCCCCGTGCTTCATGGTTGGGATGGTGTTCTTCGGCTTGCAAGCTTCCCCCTTTTTCCTCCAAACATAACGATGGTCATTATGGCCAACACTTCTATTTTTGTTTCATCAGACCAGAGGACATTTCTCCAAAAAGTACGATCTTTGTCCCCATGTGGAGTTGTAAACTGTAGTCTGGCTTTTTTATGGTGGTTTTGGAGCCGTGGCTTCTTCCTTGCTGAGCGGCCTTTCAGGTTATGTCGATATTGGACTCGTTTTTACTGTGGATATAGATACTTTTGTACCCGTTTCCTACAGCATCTTCACAAGATCATTTGCTGTTGTTCTGGGATTGATTTGCACTTTTTGCACCAAAGTACATTAATGTCTAGGACACAGAACTCGTCTCCTTCCTGAGCGGTATGACGGCTGCGTGGTCCCATGGTGTTTAGACTTGCGTACTATTGTTTGTACAGATGAATGTGGTACCTTCAGGCATTTGGAAACTGCTCTCAAGGATGAACCAGACTTGTGGAGGTCTACGTTCCTGGCTAATTTCTTTTGATTTTCCCATGATGTCAAGCAAAGAAGCACCGAGGTTGAAGGTAGGATCTGAAATATATCCACAGGTACACCTCCAATTGACTCAAATTATGTCAATTAGCCTATCAGAAGCTTCTAAAGCCATTACATCATTTTCTTCGTGTATGTAAACTTCTGACCCACTGGAATTGTGATACAGTGATTTGTAAGTGAAAAATCTGTCTGTAAACAATTGTTGGAAAAATTACTTGTGTTATGTACAGAGTAAATGTCCTAACCGACTTGCCAGCACTATAGTTTGTAACAAGAAATTTGTGGAGTGGTTGAAAAACAAGTTTTAATGACTCCAACCTAGGTGTATGTAAACTTACGACTTCAACTGTTTAAGGGATCATAGCTTTCACCTGGATTCACCTGGTCAGTCTATGTCAGTCTGTCATGTTCTTAATGTTTTATACACTCAGTGTACTGTAGGTTGCCCTAGAAGACTAAATAAGCCCTTGCTCAACAGAATAATTTCATAAAACGATAATGTGAATGCTTCAATCTAGTTGACATTGGTCAAGTTTCCTCTGTAATCTCTGCTTCTTTCATCCAGCAAAGACATTTATGGATAAAATGCAGTAACTCCAGGAAAAAAAGAAGGAACATTTCCAAATGACATCACTTTTACCGATTGTAAGGAAATAGAAGCTGCATGTGAAAACGACCAACATGTTTCTGATAAGACTTCAGTTTGGCTTGGATACATAGCCTATTTTATGTGGTTTAAATATTATCAGCTTTTATGACGCTGATAAAGATAGAACCGCTACAGACGGTATCTAAGTTCACATTCGCCTTCTCTCAAGATGCTGAAAGAAATGCATCATATTTCTCGGGACCAAAGTTTTTCCTAGATCGGGTGTATAATTCTAATAATTCTGCAGGAGTTGATATTTCAGCAATGTGAGAGGTTATAGACCCACAGTCAGTGTCCAGATTTCAGTTTCCATTTAAACCATCTAAACAGTAGGCTACAGTTCCCTTGACGTGCCATGGGCCTATTTAAAGTCCCCGTCTTGTGACTGTTGAATTTTATAACGCCTCACAATCAGCACATAAAACATAGAGACACAGCTATCATCCTCTGTACCACTTCACCAAATCTTTCCCAAACATGACTTTTCTGGCCCTCCCTTCTCTTTATTTTCAACTCTCCATTTCACTGCTCTTCTCTCATTGAACTGAACTCTGACATTGTGCTTTTTTTGCCTCGGTGGATGACATGAACTTTTCCTGTCCATTCCCAAAAACATTTGTTGTCTGCGTGTATAACTCCAGTTAAGCTCTAAAGCTTAGGCTTAAGCACTAACGCCAGATAGCCTAAAGTAATGAAAGAAAACCCTCCATGTAGTCTATAGATAAAAATTGCACAAGAATAATACATTTACGGATTTTTTTGTTTTCTCTTTATTCAACCCACCCGCCTGCCCGCCCACCTGCCCGCCCATCATCCGTACAACATTTCAAATCAAATCAAATCAAATTGTATTTGTCACACACACATGGCTAACAGATGCGAGTTTAGCGGAAGGCTTGTGCTTCTAGTTCCGACATTGCAGTAATATCTAACAAGTCATCTAACAGTTCCCCAACAACTACCTAATAAACACAAATCTAAAGGGGTGAATGAGAACATGTACAAGTAAGTATATGGATGAGCGATGGCCGAGCGGCATAGGCAAGGTGCAATAGATGGTATGAAATACAGTATATACGTGATATGAGTAATGTCAAATATGTAAACATTAACAGTGGCATTATTTAGAGTGCATTGTGTAAAGTGACTAGTGATCCATTTATTAAAGTGGCCAGTGATTGGGTCTCAATGTAGGTAGCAGCCTCTCTGAGTTCATGATGGCTGTTTAGCAGTCTGATGGCCTTCAGATAGAAGCTGTTTTTCTCTCGGTCACAGCTTTGATGCACCTGTACTGACTTCGCCTTCTGGATGGTAGCGGTGTGAACAGGCAGTGGCTCAGATGGTTGATGTACTTGATGATCTTTTCGGCCTTCTTGTGACATCGGGTACTATAGGTGTCCTGGAGGGCAGGTAGTTTTCCCCCGGTGATACGTTGTGCAGACTGCACCAGCCTCTGGAGAGTCTTGCGGTTGTGGGCGGTGCAGTTGCAGAGATCCTGAGGCCCATTGTAATGCCATTCATCTGCTGCCATCACCTCATGTTTCAGCATGATAATGCACAGCCCCATGTCGCAAGGATCTGTACACAATTCCTGGAAGCTGAAAATGTCCCAGTTCTTCCATGGCCTTCATACTCACCAGACATGTCACCCATTGTCACCCAGCATCTTCGCACAGCCATTGAAGAGGAGTGGGACAACATTTCACAGGCCACAATCAACAGACTGATCAACTCTATGTGAAAGAGATGTGTCGTGCTGCATGAGACAAATGGTCACACCAGATACTGACTGGTTTTCTGATCCACACCCTTACCTTATTTTTTAAGATATCTGTGGCTAACCGATGCATATCTGTATTCCCAGTCATGTGAAATCCATAGATTGGGGCCTAATTATTGTATTTAAATTGCTTGGTTTTCTTATATGAACTGCAATTCAGTAAAATTGTTGAAATTGTTGTATGTTGCATTTATATTTTTGCTAATATCAACAGTAATATTTCGTTTTGGAGAAATGATTTGCCTTCTGTAAGTTTAAGAAACATGCCTTGTGCCTTGTAATTCCGTTACCAAAACCCCCCCACATATCTATAAGATATTTTTTATTTTTCTCTCACACGAGGAGGGAGGATCATGAAAGGGTCACAGAAGTAACAAGGTAGACCTATCAATTAGTTGTACTGTTTTTACTAAATACCAGTAAAATCGCTGACTGACACTGGACGTCCATGGACGTGGAAAGTAGTTCCATTTTGGACACTCCACTCTGGTCTTTCAAGATACACAGATATCTTTTTTTGGTCCGGACCGCCCTTGATTTCAATATCTACAGATATTTTTGGTCCGTTCCAGACTGCCTTGATTTGGCTCAACAAAGATGTCCGGGATTGGTGACCGGACCGCATCTGAACCAATCATTGACGTCTATGTTTCACAAGTTTGGACAGCACAGTAGAATACAGTCCAGTACAGTGAAGCACAGTAGAGTACAGTACAGTGAATAGAAGTAGAGTAGATTTCAGTGGAGTACAGTAGAGTAGAGTTCAGTACAGTACACTAGATTACACGAGAGTAGAGTACAGTATAATATACTCTACTGTACTCTACTGTACTATACAGAACTCTACTGCACTGAACTCTACTCTACTGTGATGTGCCTTACTGTACTCTACTGTGCTCTACTGTGCTGCACTGTGATGTCCAAACCTGTGAAACATAGAAGTCTATGATTGGTTCAGATTTGGTCTGGTCCAGACCAACCAAATTTGGCCTTGTCATTAGAATTATAGCCAGTATGTCGAATAATATCCAAGTATGCAAAGGATGATATTGCACATGTTTACCTTTGTGTACCTATTCAGGATACATCACCATGAAGAGAATGATATCCATAATGATTTCTGTGTGGTACAGATCAGGGACCCATTCCGTAAGCGTAATTCTGTTACAGGGTGTAAATCCACTTAACTTACTGTATTTCAATAACGAAAGATAGATATTTTCAAACTCAAGGTGTCATGTCATAGCTGACACCCCATTCTTCCTCAAGACAACTTTCAATCTTAATGCTTAGAAGAAAGTTAACAGAGTTTTTGGAAAATGTGGTCGCATAGAAAACCGAGGTGGATTTGACCATAATTCTGTTACCAAACTTTGCATCTGCATATGTGTTTTTGTGACATTTTCTATGTAAATTGTTCGAAGTAGTCCTCTTGCATGGAGTTGTATGGTTTGTTAAACTTTGAATTCAATGTTGGTGTTTGGCATTCATTTTAAATAGAAAATCTGAGTCTCAGCATAATTCCATTACCGTGGAATTTTCCATCTGTTCTCTCTCTCCACACTCCTGCTCTCTCACATCTCACAGATATTGTGCGGTTCCACATCTGCCTCCCTGGCAGTTGCACTTAGAGGATTTTCCCCACAGCCATGCTTGATTTAAGTAATACTCTCGCTGCCTTTCACATGTGCCATGCAGCTGTATGTGAGTCACTGTGATTTCTTTCCTTGGTGGTGAAGGGATTCTTATCACACCAAGTAATCACTTTGTCAGAAATAGCTCCAAATAGATGTAGGTCAATAGTTTACCTAATAATGTACTGGTTAATTCAATTTCATGAATAAATATAAAAAATGGGTTTACATTGATAAGTAAAAAGGCATGTCGTTTATTTGATTCATGGGCAAAATGTGTATTTTTTCCAAATGAATTGAGAGCAGGTAGCCTAATGTTGCATCTGTGCCTAGCACAGTTTTCCACTACTGCAACCTGCACTTAGGGATAGACATAACATAGTAAACGTAAATCTGTCTCCCTCCACTCAGTCTGATATGTTTCATATGTTATGTATTTATTTGATGGGTATCCATCATCCATTTAGTATGATATGTTCCGAATTAGCAATATACTGTATAACATATCATACGAATTCCACCTTGTTTTGGTTAACGTTAGCTACTGTAGGTGGTTAGGTGGTTAATGTTAGCTAAGCTAGGGGTTAGGGATAGGGGTTAAGGTCAGGGTAAGGGGTTAGGGTTAAGGTTAGGAGTTAGGGTTAGGGGTCAAGGTTAGGGTTATGGTTAGCGGGAAGGGTTAGATGACATGCTAAGTAGCTGCAAAGTAGTAAGTAGTTGCAAAGTTGCTAAAATACCAAAGTTGTCTGTGGTGTGATTTGAACACACAACCTTTGGGTTGCTAGATGTTCGCATTACGTGCCCTCCTATCCTCCTCGACCATCCTCCCTCCGTTAGTTGTTTGGCTTACAGTAAGAAACCTTCTCTTTTATGTAATCATACAAAACATAACATATCATACTATTTTTGGGTGTCACAGATTTACATTTACTATGTTACGTATTTGAGGCTTATCGTTTTTCCCTATGGTTTATCAATGGGAGGGATACCCAGCAAGCATGTCTACAAATATTGGCCACATGTAGGTTGTCAATATTAGACCAATTCGCCTTTGATTATCGGCTCCACATTGGCCCCGAAGGCATTTTCCCAGTGTGGCGCATTGTGGGCAACATATCTGTTGAAGGCAGACCTCACTTTGCCTGAAATAAGCCAATACTTTCCTGCAAACATGCCCGTGTTGGCATGATCCTCTAATAGGAATGTATTTATTGATTACAATTTCATCGTAGAAAACCCTCTCTCTGGCACTGGTACACAGAGACACAACTTTGGGACTTCTAATTCTGTGTGACTTCTAACTGCACCAAGTAGACACCCCACCCCTGCCTGAGCCTAAGGGGACATAAACTGGCACTTCATGCCTCTGTTGCTAGGCCAAGTTGCCAGATAACACCATGGGATCAGCTGATCACAGGCAGTCATCTGGGGTCATAGATCCCCATTCCTGCCTGTTTTGCTCAGTCATCAAATCAAATCAAATCTCATTGGTCACATACACATGGTTAGCAGATGTTATTGCGAGTGTAGCGAAATGCTTGTGCTTCTAGTTCCGACAGTGCAGAAATATCAAACAAGTAATCTAACAATTCCACAAAAACGACCTAATACACACAAATATATACATATCATATATGTATATATATATATACAGAAGAATATATACATATCAATATATGGATGAGCAATGACAGAACGGCATAGGCAAGCTGCAATAAATTGTATAAAATAAGCAAATTGGTAAGCAAATTGGTAATTGGTAAGCAAATTGGAGTGGGTCTAGGATGTCAGGTAGGGTGGAGGTGATATGGTCCTTGACTAGTCTCTCAAAGCACTTCATGATGACGGAAGTGAGTGCTACGGGGCGATAGTCATTTAGCTCAGTTACTTTGGCTTTCTTGGGTACTGGAACAATGGTGACCCTCTTGAAGCATGTGGGAACAGCAGACTGAGATAAGGATTGATTGAATAGGTCCGTAATCACACCAGCCAGCTGGTCTGCGCATGCTCTGAGGACGTGGCTAGGGATGCCGTCTGGGCCGGCAGCCTTGCGAGGGTTAACACGTTTAAATGTTTTATTCACATTGGCTGCAGTGAAGGAGAGCTCGCAGGTTTTGGTAGCGGGCCGTGTAGGTTGCACTGTATTGTCCTCAAAGAGAGCAAATAAGTTGTTTAGTTTGTCTGGGAGCAAGACATCGTGGTCCGCAACAAATCAAATCAAATCAAATCAAATGTATTTATATAGCCCTTCGTACATCAGCTGATATCTCAAAGTGCTGTACAGAAACCCAGCCTAAAACCCCAAACAGCAAGCAATGCAGGTGTAGAAGCACGGTGGCTTGGAAAAACTCCCTAGAAAGGCCAAAACCTAGGAAGAAACCTAGAGAGGAACCAGGCTATGTGGGGTGGCCAGTCCTCTTCTGGCTGTGCCGGGTGGAGATTATAACAGAACATGGCCAAGATGTTCAAATGTTCATAAATGACCAGCATGGTCGAATAATAATAAGGCAGAACAGTTTAAACTGGAGCAGCAGCACGGTCAGGTGGACTGGGGACAGCAAGGAGTCATCATGTCAGGTATTCCTGGGGCATGGTCCTAGGGCTCAGGTCCTCCGAGAGAGAGAAAGAAAGAGAGAATTAGAGAGAGCATATGTGGGATGGCCAGTCCTCTTCTGGCTGTGTCGGGTGGAGATTATAACAGAACATGGCCAAGATGTTCAAATGTTCATAAATGACCAGCATGGTCGAATAATAATAAGGCAGAACAGTTGAAACTGGAGCAGCAGCACGGCCAGGTGGACTGGGGACAGCAAGGAGTCATCATGTCAGGTAGTCCTGGGGCATGGTCCTAGGGCTCAGGTCCTCCGAGAGAGAGAAAGAAAGAGAGAAGGAGAGAATTAGAGAACGCACACTTAGATTCACACAGGACACTGAATAGGACAGGAGAAGTACTCCAGATATAACAAACTGACCCTAGCCCCCCGACACATAAACTACTGCAGCATAAATACTGGAGGCTGAGACAGGAGGGGTCAGGAGACACTGTGGCCCCATCCGAGGACACCCCCGGACAGGGCCAAACAGGAAGGATATAACCCCACCCACTTTGCCAAAGCACAGCCCCCACACCACTAGAGGGATATCTTCAACCACCAACTTACCATCCTGAGACAAGGCTGAGTATAGCCCACAAAGACCTCCGCCACAGCACAACCCAAGGGGGGGGGGGGGCGCCAACCCAGACAGGATGACCACATCAGTGAATCAACCTACTCAGGTGACGCACCCCCTCCAGGGACGGCATGAGAGAGCCCCAGTAAGCCAGTGACTCAGCCCCTGTAATAGGGTTAGAGGCAGAGAATCCCAGTGGAAAGAGGGGAACCGGCCAGGCAGAGACAGCAAGGGCGGTTCGTTGCTCCAGAGCCTTTCCGTTCACCTTCCCACTCCTGGGCCAGACTACACTCAATCATATGACCCACTGAAGAGATGAGTCTTCAGTAAAGACTTAAAGGTTGAGACCGAGTTTGCGTCTCTGACATGGGTAGGCAGACCGTTCCATAAAAATGGAGCTCTATAGGAGAAAACTCTGCCTCCAGCTGTTTGCTTAGAAATTCTAGGGACAATTAGGAGGCCTGCGTCTTGTGACCGTAGCGTACGTGTAGGTATGTACGGCAGGACCAAATCAGAGAGATAGGTAGGAGCAAGCCCATGTAATGCTTTGTAGGTTAGCAGTAAAACCTTGAAATCAGCCCTTGCTTTGACAGGAAGCCAGTGTAGAGAGGCTAGCACTGGAGTAATATGATCAAATTTTTTGGTTCTAGTCAGGATTCTAGCAGCCGTATTTAGCACTAACTGAAGTTTATTTAGTGCTTTATCCGGGTAGCCGGAAAGTAGAGCATTGCAGTAGTCTAACCTAGAAGTGACAAAAGCATGGATTATCATGCATCATTTTTGGACAGAAAGTTTCTGATTTTTGCAATGTTACGTAGATGGAAAAAAGCTGTCCTTGAAATGGTCTTGATATGTTCTTCAAAAGAGAGATCAGGGTCCAGAGTAACGGCGAGGTCCTTCACAGTTTTATTTGAGACGACTGAGACGATTTGAGACGATTAACCATTAAGATTAATTGTCAGATTCAACAGAAGATCTCTTTGTTTCTTGGGACCTAGAACAAGCATCTCTGTTTTTTCCGAGTTTAAAAGTAGAAAGTTTACAGCCATCCACTTCCTTATGTCTGAAACACATGCTTCTAGCAAGGGCAATTTTGGGGCTTCACCATGTTTCATTGAAATGTACAGCTGTGTGTCATCCGCATAGCAGTGAAAGTTAACATTATGTTTTCGAATAACATCCCCAAGAGGTAAAATATATAGTGAAAACAATAGTGGTCCTAAAACGGAAACTTGAGGAACACCGAAATTTACAGTTGATTTGTCAGAGGACAAACCATTCACAGAGACAAACTGATATCTTTCCGACAGATAAGATCTAAACCAGGCCAGAACTTGCCCGTGTAGACCAATTTGGGTTTCCAATCTCTCCAAAAGAATGTGGTGATCGATGGTATCAAAAGCAGCACTAAGGTCTAGGAGCACGAGGACAGATGCAGAGCCTCAGTCCGATGCCATTAAAATGTCATTTACCACCTTCACAAGTGCCGTCTCAGTGCTATGATGGGGTCTAAAACCAGACTGAAGCATTTCGTATACATTGTTTGTCTTCAGGAAGGCAGTGAGTTGTTGCGCAACAGCCTTTTCTAAAATTTTTGAGAGGAATGGAAGATTCGATATAGGCTGATAGTTTTTTATATTTTCTGGGTCAAGGTTTGGCTTTTTCAAGAGAGGCTTTATTACTGCCACTTTTAGTGAGTTTGGTACACATCCGGTGGATAGAGAGCCGTTTATTATGTTCAACATAGGAGGGCCAAGCACAGGAAGCAGCTCTTTCAGTAGTTTAGTTGGCATAGGGTCCAGTATGCAGCTTGAAGGTTTAGAGGCCATGATTATTTTCATCATTGTGTCAAGAGATATAGTACTAAAACACTTGAGCGTCTCTCTTGATCCTAGGTCCTGGCAGAGTTGTGCAGACTTTGAAGGAATACGCAGATTTAAGGAGGAGTCCGAAATGTGCTTTCTAATAATCATAATCTTTTCCTCAAAGAAGTTCATGAATTTATCACTGCTAAAGTGAAAGTCATCCTCTCTTGGGGAATGCTGCTTTTTAGTTAGCTTTGCGACAGTATCAAAAAGGAATTTCGGATTGTTCTTATTTTCCTCAATTAAGTTAGAAAAATAGGATGATCGAGCAGCAGTAAGGGCTCTTCGGTACTGCACAGTACTGTCTTTCCAAGCTAGTCGGAAGACTTCCAGTTTGGTGTGGCGCCATTTCTGTTCCAATTTTCTGGAAGCTTGCTTCAGAGCTCGGGTATTTTCTGTGTACCAGGGAGCTAGTTTCTTATGAGAAATGTTTTTAGTTTTTAGGGGTGCAACTGCATCTAGGGTATTGCACAACGTTAAATTGAGTTCCTCAGTTAGGTGGTTAACTGATTTTTGTCCTCTGGCGTCCTTGGGTAGACAGAGGGAATCTGGAAGGACATCAAGGAATCTTTGTGTTGTCTGTGAATTTATAGCATGACTTTTGATGATCCTTGGTTGGGGTCTGAGCAGATTATTTGTTGCAATTGCAAACATAATAAAATGGTGGTCCGATAGTCCAGGATTATGAGGAAAAACATTAAGATCCACAACATTTATTCCATGGGACAAAACTAGGTCCAGCATATGACTGTGGCAACCCTTGCTCTGATTTCGTCTACCTTGTTGTCAAGAGACTGGACATTGGCGAGAAGTATACACGGGAGCGGTGCGTGATGTGCCCGTCTACAGAGCCTGACCAGCAGACCGCTCTGTCTGCCCTTTCTGCCGCGCCGTTGTTTTGGGTCGTCGGCTGGGATCCGATCCATTGTCCTGGGTGGTGGACCAAACAGAGGATCCTCTTCGGGAAAATCATATTCCTGGTTGTAGTGTTGGTGAGTTGACGTTGCTCTTATATCCAATAGTTCCTCCCGGTTGTATATAATAAAACTTACCATTTCCTGGGGTAACAATGTAAGAAATAATACATAAAAAACAAAATACTGCATAGTTTCCTAGGAACGCGAAGTGAGGCGGCCATCTCTGTCGGCGCCGGAAGTAGATGTCGGCGCCATCTTGTTACAATCAATGGCAGAGTGAGGGGCTCTCTCATAAACCTCTTCCCTGCACACCAACAGATGGGCCACAACCAATGGACCTTTCTCCCGCAGCCCTGGTCACAACGCTCACTAGTATGACCTACGTATGTGAACTCTACTCGGACTGGGCACATTTATATATATGTTATGTATGTATAGTTTGACTGTTATTTATTACTATGTAACAACCTGTCTATGGCACATTGTTTCCTAACCTAATATGGCTACCCTCATGGTCATATCCTAGAGGACTACCGTTTACATACAGTATTAGCGTAGCCACCTAGCATGCTAGCACTTTGCTTGCTGCTAATTGTATACTTCCATATCACTGTGCTTTGCACCGCTGTGTAGCCTAGCCTAGTGTGCTGGCTGCTGTTGAATATGTTACTGTGTACTATGTTAGCAATGCTAGCCAAAAACGCTAGCCTAGCCCTGCTGATGCTAGTTGCTGTGCATATACCATGCACAGTGTTAAGCCTTGTTATGCACGTGAGTGAGGACCCAAAAGCGATTTAACAAAAACAGAGTCCTTTAATGTCAAAACACAGGGAAGACATAGATCCTCTTCAGATGTATATAATGGCAAAATAGACAACCCGCAGAGAGGGCGACAAATGAATCATAAAGTCCTTCTGATAATCACAAAAGAGTCCCCTTCTTAGCAGCAGAGGAGAATAGCTGGGTTAGCGGCGACAGACTGCTGGTCTCTCTGGGTAGGCGCGGGTCGTAGAGGACAGAGGTACCTGATCACACGTAGCATCAGATGAACAGGCAGATTCCGACAGGACGGGACAAGGGTGAAGCAAACGAGACGATAGTTTGGTTCTGGCATGAGAAACTCAAACGAGAATCTCACAAAGACAGAAGCAGGAACAGAGAGAGAAATAGAGACCTAATCAGAGGGAAAAAGGGAACAGGTGGGAAAAGGGTGAACGAGGTAGTTAGAGAAGATGAGGAACAGCTGGGGGAAGGAGAGGAAGAGAAGGTAACCTAATACGACCAGCAGAGGGAGACGGAGTGAAGAGAAAGAACAGGAACAAGACATAATATGACAATACATGACAAGCCTACTAGCCAATGGCTTAGACTAGGGCATTAGCGTAATGCCAATGCATAGCTGCTGCCTTAGCTATTGTATATATTGTCTCCATTGTGTGCTATGTTTAGCTTGTTGGCATGCTGATGCCATCCCTTAGATGCATATTAGCCATATATGTTGATGCCATCCCTTATGTATATAAGCCATTGTCCCTTACTTTATACAGTACCAGTCAAAAAGTTTGCAGCACACCTACTCATTCAAGGGTTTTTCTTTATTTTTACTATGTTCTACATTATATAATAATAGGGAAGACATCAAAACTATGAAATAACACATATAGAATCATGTAGTAACCAAAAAAAGGTTAAAAAATCTATATATATATTTAATATTTGAGATTCTTCAAAGTAGCCACCCACCCTTGATGACAGCTTTGCACACTCTTGGCATTCTCTCAATCAGCTTCATGAGGTAGTCTCCTGGAATGCATTTCAATTTAAAGTGTGCTTTGTTACAAGTTAATTTGTGGAATTTCTTTCCTTCTTAATGTGTTTGCGCCAATCAGTTGTGTTGTCACAAGGTAGGGGTGGTATACAGAAGATAGCCCGTTTTGGTCAAAAATAACTCCATATTATGGCAAGAACAACTCAAATAAGCAAAGAGAAACAACAGTCCTTCATGACTTTAAGACATGAAGATCAGTCAATTCGGAAAATGTCAAGAACTTTGAAAGTTTCTTCAAGTGCTGTTTCAAAAACCATGAAGCACTATGATGAAACTGGCTCTCACGAGGACCACCACAGGAAAGGAAGACCCAGAGTTACCTCTGCTGCAGAGGACCAGTTCATTATAGTTAACTTTATCCCTGATTGCAGCCCAAATAAATACACTGCTCAAAAAAAAGGGAACACTAAAATAACACATCCTAGATCTAAATGAATGAAATATTTTTATTAAATACTTTTTTCTTTACATAGTTGAATGTGCTGACAACAAAATCACACAAAAATTATCAATGGAAATCAAATTTATCAACCCATGGAGGTCTGGATTTGGAGTCACACTAAAAATTAAAGTGGAAAACCACACTACAGGCTGATCCAACTTTGATGTAATGTCCTTAAAACAAGTCAAAATGAGGCTCAGTAGTGTGTGTGGCCTCCACGTGCCTGTATGACCTCCCTACAACGCCTGGGCATGCTCCTGATGAGGTGGCGGATGGTCTCCTGAGGGATCTCCTCCCAGACCTGGACTAAAGCCACATGAGGTCTAGCATTGTCTTGCATTAGGAGGAACCCAGGGCCAACCGCACCAGCACATGGTCTCACAAGGGGTCTGAGGATCTCATCTCGGGACCTAATGGCAGTCAGGCTACCTCTGGCGAGCACATGGAGGGCTGTGCGGCCCCCCAAAGAAATGCCACCCCACAACATGACTGACCCACCGCCAAACCGGACTGGTGGATGCTGGAGGATGTTGCAGGCAGCAGAACGTTCTCCACGGCGTCTCCAGACTGTCACGTCTGTCACATGTGCTCAGTATGAAACTGCTTTCATCTGTGAAGAGCACAGGGCGCCAGGGGCGAATTTGCCAATCTTGGTGTTCTCTGGCAAATGCCAAACATCCTGCACGGTGTTGGGCTGTAAGCACAACCCCCACCTGTGGATGTCAGGCCCTCATACCACCCTCATGGAGTCTGTTTCTGACCGTTTGAGCAGACATATGCACATTTGTGGCCTGCTGGAGGTCATTTTGCAGGGCTCTGGCAGTGCTCCTCCTGCTCCCCCTTGCACAAAGGCGGAGGTAGCGGTCCTGCTGCTGGGTTGTTGCCCTCCTACGGCCTCCTCCACGTCTCCTGATGTACTGGCCTGTCTCCTGGTAGAGCCTCCATGCTCTGGACACTACGCTGACAGACACAGCAAACCTTCTTGCCACAGCTCGCATTAAGGTGCCATCCTGGATGAGCTGCACTACCTGAGCCACTTGTGTGGGTTGTAGACTTCGTCTCATGCTACCACTAGAGTGAAAGCACCGTCAGCATTCAAAAGTGACCAAAACATCAGCCAGGAAGCATAGGAACTGAGAAGTGGTCTGTAGTCACCACCTGCAGAACCACTCCTTTATTGGGGGTGTCTTGCTAATTGCCTATAATTTCCACCTGTTGTCTATTCGATTTGCACAACAAAATGTGAAATTTATTGTCAATCAGTGTTGCTTCCTAAGTGGACAGTTTGATTTCACAGAAGTGTGATTGACTTGGAGTTACATTATGTTGTTTAAGTGTTCCCTTTATTTTTTTGAGCAGTGTACTTCACAGAGTTCAAGTAACATACACATCTCAACATCAACTGTTCAGAGGAGACTGCATGAATCAGGCCTTCGTGGTTGAAATGCTGCAATGAAACCACTACAAAAGAATACCAATAATAAGAAGAGACTTGCTTGGGCCAAGAAATACGAGCAATGGACATTATGAGAATGGCGCCGAAGGAGACGGCTGCCGTTTTACTTTCCCGTATCCAATTGTGCTATTGTGTATGTTTTTTCCTGTTATTTGTAACTTATTTTGTACATAACGTTTCTGCCACCGTGTCTTATGACCAAAAAGAGCTTCTAGATATCAGGACAGCGATTACTCAGCCCGTACTGGAGGAATACTTTTTCTTCAACAAGTCAGACGGGAAGGATTTACTTCAGACAACCGACAAGGCCCTCCTCCCCATCATTTGCAGGAGAAAGAGATGGAGGTATCGAGGATGAAGAGTGACTCATAAGGATTCGTTGCCAAGAGGGTAATCTGCCTTGACCATCGGTCCCTTTAGCCAATGTACAATCAATAATAAAATAGACAAACTACGATCAGGTATGTCCTACCAACAGGACATTAAAAACTGGAATATCTTGTGTTTCACCAAGTTGTGGCTGAATGACAACATGAATAACATAGAGCTGGTGGGTTTTAAGCTTTTTCGGTAAGACAAGGGGTGGCGGTCTGTGTACAGTATATTTGTAAACAACAACTGGTGCACAAAATCTAAGAGACACGTACAAAGCTCTCCCTCGCCCTCCATTTGGCAAATCTGACCATCATTTTATCCTCCTGACTCCTGTTACAAGAAACAACTAAAACAGGAAGCACCAGTGACTCGGTCAATAAGAAAGTGGTCAGATGAAGCAGATGCTAAGTTACAGGACTGTTTTGTGAGCACAGACTGGAATATGTTCCAGGATTCTTCAGATGGCAGGAGTACACCACATCAGTCACTGGCTTCTTCAAGATGTGCATCGATGACGTCGTCTCCACAATGACTGAACGTACATACCCTCGACCAGAAGCCATGGATTACAGGCAACATCTACACTGAGCTAAAGGGTAGAGCTGTCGCTTTCAAGGAGTGGGACTCTAACCCGGAAGCTTATAAGAAATCCTGATATGCCCTCCGAAGAATCATCAAACAGGTGAAGCATCAATACAGGACTAAGATTGAATCGCACTACACCGGCTCCGATGCTCATTGGTTGTGGCAGGGCTTGCAAACTATTACAGACTACAAAAGGAAGTACAGCCATGAGCTGCCCAGTGACACAAGCATACCAGATGAGCTAAATTACTTCTATGCTCGCTTCGTGGCAAGTAACACTGAAACATGCATGAGAGCAACAGCTGTTCCGGATGACTGTATGATCACACTCTCTGTAGCAGATGTGAGTAAGACCTTTAAACAAGTCAACATTCACAAGGCCGCAGGGCCAGATGGATTACCAGGACGTGTACTATGAGCATGCGCTGATAAACTGGCAAGTGTCTTCACTGACATTTTCAACCTGTCCTTGACTGAGTCTGTAATACCAACATGTTTCAAGCAGACCACTATAGTCCCTGTCCCCAAGAACACTAAGGTAACCTGCCTAAATGACTACCGACCCATAGCACTCACATCTGTTGCCATGAAGTGCTTTGACCCACTCCAATTTGCATACCCAACAGATCCACAGATGACTTAATCTCTATTGCACTCAACACTGCCCTTTCCCACCTGGACAAAAGGAACACCTACGTGAGAATGCTATTCATTGACTACAGCTCAGCGTTCAACTCCATAGTGCCCTCAAAGCTCATTACTAAGCTAAAGACCCTGGGACTAAACACCTCCCTCTGCAACTGGATCCTGGACTTCCTGACGGTCCACCCACAGGGCGTAGGGGTAGGTAACAGCACATCCGGGGGGGGGGGGGGGGGGGGGGGGGGGGGGGGGGCGGGGGGGTGTACTGTCACACCCTGACCATAGTTTGCTTTGTATGTTTCTATGTTTTGGTTGGTCAGGGTGTGATCTGAGTGGGCATTCTATGTTGGATGTCTTGTTTGTCTATTTCTATGTCTGGCCTGATATTCTCAATCAGAGGCAGATGTTAGTCATTGTCTCTGATTGGGAACCATATTTAGCTAGCCTGGGTTTCACTGTGTGTTTGTGGGTGATTGTTCCTGTCTCTGTGTTTGCACCAGATAGGACTGTTTTAGGTTTGCTCACGTTTGTTTTCTTAGTTTATTCATGTATAGTGTCTTTATAAATTAAAACATGAATAACCACCACGCTGCATTTTGGTCCGCCTCTACTTCACCCGAAGAGAACCGTTACAATATGTTGTTTAAGTATAACTCTGACTGGTGTGTAGTTTGTAACTCTCCTCATTTGGTAAAGCAGAAAAATGCAACCACACCCCTCAGGGGTGCATGCTCAGTCCCCTCCTGTACTCCCTGTTCACTCATGACTGCATGGCCAGGCATGACTCCAACACCATCATCAAGTTTGCTGATGACACAACAACGATGAGACAGCCTATAGGGAGGAGGTCAGAGACCTGGCAATGTGATGCCAGGACAACAACCTCTCCCTCAACGTGATCAAGACAAAGGAGATGATTGTGGACTACAGGAAAAAAGAGGGCCGAGCACACCCCCATTCTCATCGATGGGGCTGCAGTGGAGCAGTTTGAGAGCCTCAAGTTCCTTGGTGTCCACATCACCAACAAACTATCATGGTCCAAACACACTAAGACAGTCTTGAAGAGGGCATGACAAGGCCTTTTCCCTCTCAGGAGACTGAAAAGATTTGGCATAGGCCCTCAGATCCTCAAAAGGTTCTACAGCTGCACCATCGAGAGCATCACTGCCTGGTATGGCAACTGCTCGGCCTCCGACCACAAGGCACTACAGAGGTAGTGCGTACGGCCCAGTACATCACTGGGGACAAGCTTCCTGACATCCAGGACCTCTATACCAGGCGGTGTCAGCGGAAGGCCCTAAAAATTGTCAAAGACTCCAGTCACACCAGTCATTAACTATTCTCTCTGCTACCGCATGGCAAGCGATACCGGAGCACCAAGTCTAGGTCCAAAAGGCTTCTTAACTGCTTCTACCCCCAAGCAATAAGACTTCTGAACAGCTAATCAAAGGGCTACCCATACCCCTCTTTTACGCTGCTGCTACTCTCTGTTTATTATCTATGCATAGTCACTTTAACCGTACCTACATGTACATATTTACCTCAATTACCTTGATTAACCGGTGCCCACATTAACTCTGTACCGGTACCCGCTGTATATAGACTCGCTATTGTTATTTTACTGCTGCTGTTTAATAATTTGTTACTTTTATCTATTTTTTACTTAACAATTTTTATTCTTCTTAAAACTTCTTAAAGCATTGTTGGTTAAGGGCTTGTAAGTAAGCATTTCACTGTAAGGTCTATGCCTGTTGTATTCGGCGCATGTGACAAATACAATTTGATTTGATTTGATTAGACCGTTGGAAATCTGTCCTTTGGTCTGATGAGTCCAAATTTGAGGATTTCTGGTTCCAACCGCCATGTCTTTGTGAGATGCAGAGTAGGTGAACAGATTATCTCCGCATGTGTGGTTCCCACCGTGAAGCATGGAGGAGGAGCTGTGACAGTGTATGGTGTTTTGCTGGTGACACTGTCAGTGATTTATTTAGAATTCAAGGCACACTTAACCAGCATGGCTACCACAGCATTCTGCAGCGATACGCCATCCCATCTGGTTTGCGCTTAGTGGGACTATAATTTGTTTTTCAACAGGACAATGAACCAACATACCTCCAGGCTGTGTAAGGGCTATTTGGCCAAGAAGGAGAGTGATGGAGTGCTGCATCAGATGACCTGGCCTCCACAACCACCCGACCTCAAACCAATTGAGATGGTTTGGATGAGTTGGACCGCAGAGTGAAGGAAAAGCAGCCAACAAGTGCTCAGCATATGTGTGAACTCCTTCAAGACTGTTGGAAAAGCATTCCAGGTGAAGCTAGTTGAGAGAATTCCAAGAGTGTGCAAAACTGTCAATGCAAAGGGTGGATACTTTGAAGAATCTCATATTTGTTGAACACTTTTTTGGTTACTACATGATTCCATATGTGTTATTTCGTAATTTTGATGTCTTCACTATTATTCTACAATGTTGAAAATAGTAAAAGTAAAGAAAAACCCTTGAATGAGTAGGTGTGTCCAATCTTTATGTGCACATTACTGTTATACCACTGTTACCATAGCACATTGCTATTACCTTATTACCATGGTGTAATACGGTGTGTATTCTCTTTGTTCCCTCCTTCTCCATGTTTGCTTTGTGGGTGTACCCTTTTGGTGTGTGCAATGTGGGTGTGTTCTGTATATCTGTCTCCTACTGGTCATTACCACACCTTCTAACAGAGGCGCTGGGACAATTGTGCCAATAGTTAACTGGTACCTCTTCCAGAGACCTTCATCAGTTGGTGGTGCTCTCTTACATAATTCAATCTGTTAATTGCAGAATTGTTCAAGCCTTAAAGGTATTTAGGGAACGTGAAACATTGCATCAGAAAGACAACCAAGTTGTTACTATCATACATATATTTTTAAAAGATGTCACCTGCACTCATTTAAGCATTTTTAAAGACTTCATCATTGCCAGATCAAGTTTAGAAAATATATGGGCATCACACAATAGAACACATTAACTTGAATGACACTCTCAGTAACGATTGCAGAAAAAGAACTGTCTGCAAATCATGTCCCCAAATGTTCTAATGAGCCCTCACCTCTAGCTGGGCTTGGTGTGGGCTGGCCCGTGTTGGGTTGGTGTGGGCTAGCCTGTGTTGGGCTGATGTGAGATTGGTGTGAGCTAGCTTGTGTTGGGTTTGTTGTGGGCTAGCCTGTGTCAGGCTTGTATGGGCTTGGTGTGTGCTAGCCCGTGTCCACCTTGCCTACCGAATACCCTCATGGGGCTAACAGACTCATGTTCGCTGGGTACAGCCACTACAGCTGACCATGGGGTATTAGGGGTTTATCTCCCAGATCAAAACTCTGCATGTATCTTCAGTAGAGATCGAAGTACAAAATTAGATATGAGCGTACGTTTTTATCTCCCGCTGCCCATTTGATCATACTATCGCAGTTGAATCTTCAATACCGCCTGCTGAGCTGAGGAAAATAATGTGTTTTGACTGCTTTTGGTGCTCTGCCAAGAATATAACACGATTATCTCCTCCCAAAGGAAATGAAATAGGGCAGATTTATATTTATACAAGAGAGATCAAGACGTTCATCGTCGAGGCATCCCTAACACAGTTTGACACAGACACACTACCGCTGCTGCTCTATTCAGAGAGCGAGAGAGAGAGAGAGAGGGCGCAGCCCAGTTCCCCTCTGCTACTGCTCTACTGACTTACTGACCACAACACAAGACTACCAGGTCTATGGGAGAGAGAGAGAGAGAGAGAGAGAGAGAGAGAGAGAGAGAGAGAGAGAGAGAGAGAGAGAGAGAGAGAGAGAGAGAGAGAGAGAGAGAGAGAGAGAGAGAGAGAGAGAGAGAGAGAGAGAGAGAGAGAGAGAGAGAGAGAGAGAGAGAGAGAGAGAGAGAGAGAGAGAGAGAGAGAGAGAGAGAGACCCAATCAATGCATTCTATCTATCCAATTCCTACAGTACCTACACTCTGATCCACAGTTGTCCTGCATTTGATCTACATTTCAGAGAGGGAAATAATGAGAAATTGAAGGAGTTGTATCGATGACTGAAACTGTACCTGAAGGCTTTGGCTTCTCCTTGGAGACAGAGTTACCGTGAGAAGGAACAGGGAGTTGGGACTTAATGCAGTGTTATTATCGGTTTTTCATTCCATGTTCAATTTAAACTCAGACGGAGAAAATATATACAGTCCCTGGCACAAATCTCATGAGCCTTTTTGAGCTTAAGATAAGACCCCTATATCGGTTATTCATGTTCTTTCTATATTTTGGGGGAATATCTACAAATCAAATCAGTGCAAATCAGTGCTACAGAACACGCTCATTGAACCCTAGTGAGATCCCCTCTGGTTTTCTCCTGGTTTGATGACAATTCTTCATATATGTTTTGAAAATGAATCAACAATACTGACCATACTGTAGGTGTAGGAGCAGGAGTGGGTGTGGTCAGCTGAGGTCCTGAGATCACCAGCAGACAGGCAGGCAGCCACTCAACACGCCTGGCACATTGATGAAAACCGGAGCAGAGAGAGTAGGGGAGATTGAGAGGGGAGGGTTGTAGAACAGCAAACACTGGGGGTGTCAAACTGGTCCTCTCCAGGCCTTGTTCACACCAGGGTGAGCTGCAGACTCCTGCGGAACCCTGCGCCCTCTGCTCGTCCTCACCTAAACCCAAACCCCCTGAGCTGCCAGCTTACCCCTGCTCACCACACCTCCGCAAATATTGACCCGTTTTAAACAGAAAGCTAGAAACATAAATCATAATGTTTGCGTCCAGCAAATACGCTGTTGAGAGCAACTGTGGCAAACGTGTGGAAGTCGACTCCAACTTGTCTTTGCATGGACAAAGGGTGATGTGTCAATAACTGCTCATCCCTGGCCTGCCCCACATTTCTGACACTCCTGTGCCGAGTGCGTCGTTGACAAATATTGACAAATTATGATTAATTTTGTAATTTTTTATTTTTAGACTGAATGAGAAACACATTCACATTTTTTTTCACCATTCTTGACCCACATACAGTAGATATCTGCTGTGATGTATCTCTCTCGTTCTGTCTCTCAGGCTCTGCGTTCCGTCAGTATCCCAGTTCTCTCTTTCCCAGTCATATTCCTTTTTACTGTAGACATGGCGCAAGCATTGAGAGGGAAGGGCCGGGATTCCATCCGATTATGGTTTGTAGTCAGTGCGGTTTTAAAGCCAATGTTCCCACGTTTGCGGAGATCACATTCACGGTAAACACAGCATACGTTGCCTCAATCAGAAATTGAAGTTAAAAACCGCATTGTCTGTAATCTGTGATCTCTTCTTCCTTCTGTCGGTCATTTGCATCTAGATGCAAAACAGACAAGAGACACTGATTTATGTGTTACTTTTGTACCCTGAGGAGTTGCTTGGGGCCTGTTGTGAGCCAATGTTCAAAACAAAACACACACACACACACACACACACACACACACACTACAAACATGTCCTTTGGCCCCATGTGATGCAGTTAGGTCCAGTATCCTCTTGCTCTTGACATCTGGGACAAGAGCTGTAATCCACGACTGTGGGAAAGAGGGGAAAACCATAATTTAATCATGTACTATACCAGAGATGCCTGTATTTGAATGGAAGAAAAGCATTGCAACACATGGCCTCTCTCAAGCACACTCCTGATGATCACTTTTTACACAGGCCAGCTGGTGACCAAAAACATTTATGTCTGAATGGTGCTGAGCCTAACTGTGGTTGACCAAGCGTGATGGAATCTCACTGAAAGGTTACTATTAATAGACCTCTATAGATAGCCACAGAAATGATCATGGTTTACCCAAATTACTCAGAGCCACTTTAGCCTGGGTGTCTGGGCATGCTGTTAAAGCTGGATTAGACTAATAAACATTGTCACATCCTCTGATGTCTCAGCCCTGTCTGTCTAAAATGGTTTTCAGCCTATTTCAGCACATGCTTGTCAACAACTGAAGGTAACATATTGTGATGTCCTGGTAATGTTGTCTCTCACCAGTAAAGGACAACGTATTTAATATGTTTAAAGCCGCAATCAGCAGATTAAACAATAACAAAGCTTCTCCCCACCCATGTTTTGGTCAAAAGCTGAGGGATATGGCCTGGTGAAATGTAAGCACTCTCAAATTCATAGAGCTATGGATGCAAAGACTGACCATGTTTGATATCAAAATGTATCGTTTTGTGGCTACATAGTGTTGGTTTACATTTACTTTGTTTACAAACATTGGAGTGAAACAAGTTTATATTTGGGGTTCTGATGGGGTACGACGGTTGAACTAAGCTCATGAGGCATTTATAAGTTATAGTTTTTCATGAATCAATGGGTATATTTAATTAAATCAGAAGTCCAAAATTGAATGAAGCAACTGCAGTGCAGATTTAAGAAACAGATCTGAGGTCTTGACAGGCTTAAATGACAAACAGCTGCTGGCATGGATATGACATCCCAGAGGCTGTGACATGGTGCACAGATACTTCTTTAGGCTTTGTGGAGTCTGTTTACAAAAAGCGGATCTCCTCAGCAAGTCAATAATACAGTTTACATTTACTGTTAGTGAACATGGAATAATTCCCAGCATCAGTCTTGGCTCAATTCCCAAACACTGAAATGAGTGTTGCAAGACACAGATGTATGATAGGTTCGTACAGTTACTTCAAAGACGTCAGTAATACTGTTGTGTTTATCCCGTGTGTATGGTTACTAGTGAGCCAATGAGTGTGTGGGCTGAAGGCTGAACAGTGTAGTAGCGGTGATGAGACAGCACATAATCCCTTAGCAGCCTCAGGTCTGCCGGCTCTGCCCTGCCTAGCCTGCTGTAAAACCACACCACAGACTCCTACTGGGCCCACAGTCTGATCCTGTGTGTACAACGCAGAGCACTTTTTCCCAGAGCAAAAATCCCCCAGCCCGCTCCAAGCCTCACCCCCTGAGGAATGCCAGAGGTGTGACCCAGTTAGCAGAGAGTGACCCCAGACGAAACCATTGAGCTTGAGACAAACCTTACATTGGTTTTGGCCAACCAGAGCTAATTCAAAAACACTCAAAATAACAGTTAGGTAGAAAAAGCACCTGGAGTATGGAGGGCATGTATAAGTTAAATCATGTTAGAGAACACATAGAGAACAATACCAATCACTCTCTAATACCAAACATTTTTTATGCCTTGTTTTTGCAGTGGCTATAGCTTTTTTTATGGCAATACTTTATTTTATTGATGTTTGAAGTGTCTTTTCTGAAGTTTTTGTTTTATAGGGGTGCCAGTGTTGGCTATGAAGGCATGAGGTCATTCTCGGACTAATCATCCATTGAGTCGGATGACAAAAAAACCCTGCTGAAAAACACAGCATAGACCATTTTACATTTCAAGCTGGTCAGTGCTGGTCGGATTCTGGTCTGACCAGCAAGAATTCCAGCTGGTTATGCCGGCAGACCAGGCCATTGTTGTGTTTCCGCTGATGATAAGCATTTGCTGTGTTTTTGTTGGTGACAAGCATAAGCTAAAGCAAAACCAAAATCAAATTATGCTCGCTTGCAAAGTGAATGTTTAATTCCTATTGGAATCCAGCCAGAGTGGATTTCCAAAATGTTGCATTCAGAATGACTGCCAGGGTTAGCAAGATAGAGAAATTAAATGAATGAGACTACCTAAATTGTCTAAACTGGAAAAAACATTTCACATTGGATTAGAAGAAATTATGTTATTTATCTTTGTGTAGCATAAGATAAAGTCATTGATTAATTAATCAATCAATGAACATGCAAAAACACAGATATTGAAAGAAACAATTATAAAAAAATCCAACTGCAATCGAACATGCTGGGAAATATGATAATGATGGGCGTGGTTTTGCAGACCAGCTAAATTCGGGGGATTTGAACTCACAACCTCTCCTTCGCTGGCAAAGCACACACCCACAAAATTTGCTCTGTAATCTGTTGACATGGGTTGGACAAACATTCTGTTGACATTTGAACAACAGATCAATTTGAAGGTTTGTAATTGAATAGCCTTTATTTTGGTACAGTTACTAATTCATTGAATAGCAATAGCTGTACAGTGCATTTTGAGTCTCAGACACCTTCCCCTTTTCCACATTTTGTTAAGTATTCAGACCCTTTGCTATGACACATTCGAAATTGAGCTCAGGTGCATCCTGTTTCCATTGATCATTCTTGAGATGTTTCTACAACTTGATTGGACTCCACCTGTGGTAAATTCATTTGATTGGACGTGATTTGGAAAGGCACAAACCTGTCTATATAAGGTCTAACAGCATGTCAGAGCAAAAACCAACCCATGAGGTAGAAGGAATTGTCCATAGAGCTGCGCGACAGGATTGTGTTGAGGCACAGATCTGGGGAAGGGTACCAAACATTTCTGCAGCATTGAAGGTCCCCAAGAACACAGTGGAGTCCCTCATTCTTAAATGGAAGTTTGGAACCACCAAGACTCTTCTTAGAGCTAGCCACCTGGCCAAACTGAGCAATCGGGGGAGAAGGACCTTGGTCAGGGAGGTGACCAAGAACCCAATGGTCACTCACTTCCTCTGTGGAGATGGGAGAACCTTCCAGAAGGACAACCATCTCTGCAGCACTTCTCTGCGGCCTTTATGATAGAGTGGCCAGACGGAAGCAACTCCTCAGTAAAATACACATGAGAGTCCACTTGACTGCCAAGCGTCATGTCTGGAGGAAACCTAGTCTGGAGGAATCATGCTGTGGGGATGTTATTCAGCGGCAGGGACTGGGAGACTAGTCAGGATTGAGGGAAAGATGAATGGAGCAAAGAACAGAGTGCTTCATCTTTGATGAAAACCTGCTCCAGAGCGCTCAGGACCTCAGACTGGGGCGAAGGTTCACCTTCACAATGACCCTAAGCACACAGATAAGAAGACGCAGGAGTGGCTTCAGGACAAGTCTCTGAATGTCCTTGAGTGGCCCAGCCAGAGCCCGGACTTGAACCCGGTCGAACATCTCTGGAGAGACCTGAAAATACCTGTGCAGTGACGCTCCTCATCCAACCTGACAAAGCTTGAGAGGATCTGCAGAGAAGAATGGGATAATTATTACTATTACTCACTTTTTTTTCCATATCAGGGTTTCCGATATACAGATGTTCTTAGTTTGACCAGCTTTGTTGCAGGAGGCAGATTTGATTATTCAAAAAAATAATACAAAAACGCGACTAACGGGAAATGAGTTTTGATACGCTACATTAAGCTATAGTTTAGGCGTGAGATCTAGTGAGAGAAGAGAACTGCAGGTTTTCAGTGAATTTATGTAAACGATGGGGCTCAATTTGAATTTCCAGCGGTACAGGAACGTGTTCTGCGAGTAATCAGAGTAATCAAATTAAGATGCTAAGATAATAAATAGGTAAAACAGGTCATATATATATTTTTAATTATAACATTACTTCCATGAGAATTGAGAAATGCATTTTCACAATACATTTTCATTTTGGCCACAGGCATGTTATTTTCCGTGCACAGTTTGAAAAACATATGCAACACACTCCCTGTGACCCCAAAAAGTGAAGCACAAACCATAACTCTCTGAGTCAAGATGTCGCCTGTATGTCTTTGGGCTTCCGTCCCACTCTTAATTTGTTCCAGGTCCAACATCTCCTCAGCTCCAAGTGCTAACCTGAAATGTGTAGCTTCTCACAATGCTGATACCGGGGGCAGACTGAGCATTGTGCCAGCCTCGAACCTGGGTGCCAGGGTACCAAGGTGCCAGCCACAGACAGTAGGCAGCATAGACTCCATGGCTCCACAAACAAAATAACAGAATATATGAAACACTGAAATTACAGTATAATTCAATAGCATTCTTCTCAAATTATATTTTTCTTTAAAAAGCTGGTTATAGTTTTCACAATCCAAATATCTGTTCAAACAGTGCAAATCCTCATTGTAGAGACTATTTGTACCAAACATTAAGAGTTAGCTTCGATGATGTAAACTAAGTCAATTTACGTTATTATCTATTCCAGGGAATTTAGTCATTATTGTAGAGAAATGCAATGCTCTGATGATTCATTCAGTGGGTCTTAGTGTAAACTGTGACCAATTTTTCACAAAGACCTGCGTCATCTTGATGAAGCACACTCAGTACAAGCTCTCACTCAACCAAATGAGGGCACTCCAACCATGGCACTCATTTAAGGTCATGATTGTTTTGAAAAGTGTATCAACAACAGCATGTCCTTAATCATCTCAGATGACATTGCTCACTGTTATTTAATTATATAAGCCTCAAACAAGCTGCGATGAAGAGACACAAACACTTTTAAACACAAACAACGTGTATTGTAGATGGCGGAGCATGTGAATTTACACAGGGCACAGTTCCATATTCCTCCAAACAATAATATACCAAGACAGGGTTTTATGCTGGGGGCTACTTGAGGAAAAGTCTGAAACCCATCAAAAATCTGGAAAACAAGCTAGCAGCCAGTAAATCACTGGGAGAGGAGAGGCCTGTCTTGCACAGACTGACGAGCACATAAACACAACCTACACACACAGACACATGGCCCAAATGACCACAACTCCTCTATTACTCTCCACAAAAAAACTACTTAAATAAAGCTTTCAAAACAAAAAAACACATTATTCGGTATGCATTATGTCCCCATTCGCCATAAACCCTAATTTGAGAGTGGTTTCTGCTAGCCATGTGATAGATAAAAAACAGAAGTAATGGGTTATTCTTATTGATTAGTACTGAACTACAGTAGCCTTTGTATAAATCCCTAATCTGCCGACCTGATCCTTAACACTGGGCCCCCTCAGGGGTGTGTACTTAGTCCCATCCTGTATTCCCTGTTCACCCACTACTGCGTGGCCAAGCACGACTCCAACACCATTATTAAGTTTTCTGACGATACAACAGTGGTAGGCCTGATCACCGACAACGATGAGACGGCCTATAGGGAGAAGGTCAGAGAACTGGCAGTGTGGTGCCTGGACAACAACCTCTCCCGACAAAGGAGCTGATCGTGGACTACAGGAAAAGGCGGGGCCGAACACGACCCCATTAACATCGACGGGGCTGCAGTGGAGCAGGTCGAGAGTTTCAAGTTCCTTGGTGTCCACATCACCAACGAACTATCATGGTCCAAACATACCAAGACAGCCGTGAAGAGGGCACGACAAAACCTTTCCCCCTCAGGAGACTAAAAAGATTTCGCATGGACCACCAGATCCTCAAAAGGTTCTACAGCTGCACCATCGAGAGCATCCTGACCGGTTGCATCACCGCTTGGTATGGCAAGTGCACAGCATCTGACCTTAAGTGGTACAGAGTACAGAGGGTAGTGCGAACGGCCCAGTACATCACTGGGGCCAAGCTTCCTGCCAACCGGGACCTAGGAAAGCCCATAAAATTAGTCAGAGACTCCAGTCACCCATGTTATAGACTGTTTTCTCTGCTGCAGCACGGCAAGCGGTACCGGAGCGCCAATTCTAGGACCAAAAGGCTCCTCAACAGCTTCTTCCCCCAGGCCATTAGACTGCTGAACAATTCATAAAAATCGCCACAGGACAATTGACCCCCCCCGCCCTCTTGTACACTGCTGCTACTCGCTGTTTGTTTGTTACCTATGCATAGTCAGTTCGCCCCCACCTACATGTACAGACTACCTCAACTAGCCTGTACCCCTGCACACTGATTCGGTACCGGTGCCCCCTGTATATAGCCTCGTTATTGTTATCCTCATTGTGTTACTTTTTATAATTACCTTTTATTTTAGCCTACTTGGTAAATCTTCTTCTTGAACTGCACTGTTGGTTAAGGGCTTGTAAGAATCCATTTCTTGGTAAAGTCTACACTTGTTGTATTCGGCGCATGTGGCAAATAAAGTTTGATTTGATTAGTGCAGCGTAATCTAGTAATGGACACGGTGAGGATCAGAGTGACCTGTAGGGGTCAGCAGAGTGGTGCTGTGCTGCTGAGCATCAGTCTGTGATAATGGTCATGTCCTCTACCTGTGCTCAGTCAATGCCTGATGATGATCAAGTGCCTACAGGTAATGTGCAGAGGAGTTATTTTAAGTAAAAGAGTTGTGCTTGAACTGTGCAATAACAAGTGTTTAACACAGCCATGGACGGTTTAGCCCAGGTTTCCCAGGAGATCTCGCACAGAACTTCACATCTCAACCATTGTTCAACAGCACCAACAAAGGGCTCTATTCAATCTGTATTGCGTAAGATCAGCGTTACAGGATGCTAAAACGTTAAAGGCAATGTTCCTGTGTTAGACTGCTCAATCGGAAAGTACCTTTACATTTCTACTGCGCAATCTGTAACGCTTCAGCAATACAGATTGAATAAAGGCCAAAGTGAGCCTTAACTATATACTGTAGGCTTGTCATGTTGTCTATGAGTGGTTTACTCTCAATTAGATTGTAAAATACACAGGTGCTGCAATTGACGTGTGGTGAGGTCAGTGGCTAGCTAGGCACTGGCTATTGTCAAAGCCATATATATATTTATTTTTTTACAAATTAAGCTCAAGTTCACCATACAACAGATAGATCCAACAACCACAGTGGCATAGGCTATATTAATACCAGGCACCACACGCTAAAATGACATTTTTGCATCTACAGTGCCTTCAGAAAGTATTTTCACCCCTTGACCTTTTCCACGTTTTGTTGTGTTACAGGCTGAACTTAGCATGAATTAAATTGATATTTCTTGTCACTGGCCAACACACAATACCCCATAGTGTCAAAGCGGAATTGTGTTTTTCGAAATGTTTACACATGAATTAAAAGTGAAAATCTGAAATGTCTTGAGTCAATAAGTATTCAACCCCTTTGTTATGGCAAGCCTAAATAAGTTCAGGAGTAGAAATGTGCTTAACAAGTCACATAATAAGTTGCATGGACTCACTCTGTGTGCAATAATAGTGTTCAACATGATTTTTGAATGACTACCTCATCTCTGTACCCCACACATACAATTATTTGTAAGGTCCCTCATTCAAGCAGTGAATTTAGATTTAACCACACAGACCAGGGAGGTTTTCCAAAGCCTCGCAAAGAAGGGCACCTATACTAGTAGATGGGTACAAATAAAAAAAAGCAGACATTGAGTATCCCTTTGAGCACGGTGAAGTTATTAATTACACTTTGGATGGTGTATCAATACACCCAGTCACTACAAAGATACAGGCATCCTTCCAAACTCAGTTGCCGGAGAGGAAGGAATTCACCATGGTGACTTAAAAATAGTCACAGAGTTTAAAGTCTTTTCACTTTGTCATTATGGGGTATTGTGTGTAGATGTGTGAGGATAAAAAAAAGGTTTTATCCATTTTGAATTCAGGCTGAAACACAAGAAAATGTAGAATAAGTCAAGGGGTATGAATTCTTTCTGAAGGTACTGCACTTATCAATTTAGTGTTTTTTTGTATTTTGGTCTTAATGGACAATTATTTGTATTTAATATTAGTATTTTCAAAAAGTAAAACCCAAAAAGTAAAAAAATTAATTACAAATGTAACCACTTTCAAATGGACATACAGTGCCTTCGGAAAGTATTCAGATCTCTTGACTTTTTCCACATTTTGTTATGTTACAGCCTTGTTCTAAAATTGATTAAATTGTTTTTTCCCCCTCATCAATCTACACACAATAACCAATAATGACAAAGCAAAAACAGGTTTTTAGAAATGTTTGCTAATTTACTGAGGAGTGGCTTCTGTTTGGCCACTCTACAAAAAAAGGCCTGATTGGTGGAGTGCTGCAGAGATGGCTGCCCTTCTGGAAGGTTCTCCCATCTCCACAGAGGAACTCTAGAGCTCATGTCAGAGTCATCATCGGGTTCTTGGTAAATGGATTTGTGTGATTTGCAAATATGAACATATTGAATTTGATTTCACATAATTTGCCTATTTTCATACAATATTTCAGAGAAGTTGTAGTCAAAAAGTATTATACTTGTGTCCACATTCAACTGGTAAAAGTTGATTGTGATATGATTAAGGAGGGAAAATTACCTATATAATATATGGAAATAAAGAGCATGAATCAAATGTATTACCTACATTATCAAGGTAAACAAAGCAATTAATTCAACCAAACAATGGCGAAAATTAGGAAAGTAAGCTACAAAGGAAAATATTTTATACGGGTACTGTAGCTTATGTAGTTTAAATAGGCTAATAAACAGTTATTCTAATCTTCATTCAACAGTAGCCAAACCCGCAAAAGTATTAGGTCTAGTATTAGTATTATAAGGTCCTTCTTCAAAATCTCTTGGTTTTCGTTTATGCTACAGTACCTTAGCATTGTGCCTTGGTTTTCCTTTATGCTACAGTATCTTAGCATTGTGCCTTGGTTTTCTTTTATGCTACAGTACTTTAGCATTGTGCCTTGGTTTTCCTTTATGCTACAGTACCTTAGCATTGTGCCTTGGTTTTCCTTTATGCTACAGTACCTTAGCATTGTGCCTTGGTTTTCCTTTATGCTACAGTACCTTAGCATTGTGCCTTGGTTTTCCTTTATGCTACAGTACCTTAGCATTGTGCCTTGGTTTTCCTTTATGCTACAGTACTTTAGCATTGTGCCTTGGTTTTCCTTTATGCTACAGTACCTTAGCATTGTGCCTTGGTTTTCCTTTATGCTACAGTACTTTAGCATTGTGCCTTGGTTTTCCTTTATGCTACAGTACCTTAGCATTGTGCATGGTGAGTTGTTGCTCTTGAAGCACATTTAACGCCAGACCGATCCGTTTGTTCCCAAAAGTTTAAAGAGTGATCTGGGTGTTGAATGTGCAATGATGATTTTTTTGTGTTTGTTGAGAGCATCAGCTTGTTGAGGTCGCAGTAAGCAGCCTTCTGTTGCTCCTGGTTGAGAAGAGTAGACGAGGAAACGGTACAGTGTGGCACACAGCCAGTCGTTTTGTTCATACCACTCCAGTTTAAATGATCTGATGATTTTCTGTCCCTTTCCTCTGATGAAGTACAGAAAGTGCATGTGTTGGTCTCCCTTTCTGAATTAGCCTACACTAAATTTTCCTTGAAAGTCTAACTTGGAAAATTGTTTGAGGTGCTGTATAGTGTCCATTTTGTCAAAGTTGTTTTTGCTCGCTGGCTAGCTTCCTTACTCAGTTCAAGGGATGCGCACCAAATGTGTTATGAACACCAAAATAAGCAATATACTGTATAAAATGCCTTCCCCGTCCATCAACAGTGACTGGAGTCAGGAACGGGCACGCACGCCAACGATTTGAAGGTAAGCACAGATCGACAATAGCAGTTTTAGCAGATTTGGGGATTTTAAGCATAAAAAACACCAAAATCATTGAGAAGAAATATCAGATAACAAAAAAAATTGGTGGGGGGCTTTTGACAACAGCTTTTTTTCATTAGATTATACCTGCACATGACTGGGTGCTGCTGAAATCACCTTGTTCTATCTAACTTTGCTCTACCTCGTTTATATCGTACATTTCACTGTGTTCTTACTCAAGAGTCTCACTGTAGATCTGTAGTGTGCCATTTCTCTCCTCATTTTGAGCACCAGTGTTAGGGCAAAGACACAGGAGCCAGATTGAGACTGAAGGTCTCATGGCTCTGTTGAATTGACTAATTACCACAGTGAGTGCGGTCCAAATCCCTGTGAAGTGCATTTGAAGGGCCTGGATGAAAGACTGCAATTAGTGCGTATAAAGTAATTGCTGGTAGACAGAAAACTCAAACAGGCTGCTACTGTGTCTGTGAGTGTGCATGTGCATGTGTGTCAGAGTGTTTGTCTGTGAGTGTACATGTGTGCATGTGCATGTGCTTAGGAAATAGGCTGCTTGTCTCATGCGTTACACGGATACTCTTTAGCTAACCAGCATTCACATTGTGCTTTTTACAACAACTATATAAAGTCAAACTCACACTCACACACTGCGAGGTAGCAACTCGCTACTTTCGTTCTGTTCTCCATACGCCCTCAGAGGACAGACTGTCGTAAAACAAAGCACACTGACAGTTTCACAAAAATTGTGATGCACCAAAAGGTCTGAAATAGATTTGCTGGTTGCTATAATAAAGCGAGTGTTTCATGCAGCTAGCTGGTGAATCAGAGGATAATTATCCCTACATGATGATGCTTGTCATGTCAGTCCACCCCCACACATGGCAGCCCTGGATGGATAATATTAGCAATAATAATAGCAATATCATGCTGTGGTGGGAACCTGCTCCCCGACACAGTGTGTGGATTAGAAAAGATGGCTGTTTCTGAACAATACGCTTGTAAAGTGCATGTGTTATCAATGATATTGTAATGGTCACACAGATACCGATTAGGACACGTAATCACACGGCATGCAGAATTTTAAGAAGAGCATTCATTTAGGAGAGTCTTTTGAGACTGTCACGCTGTAATGGGGGAGTAAACCTTGGGAAACACTCACTGTAACTATTCCCCAGGTCGTTGCTGTAAATGAGAATGTGTTCTCAGTCAACTTACCTGGTAAAATAATGTAAGAAATGATTTAAAAAACATACTGTATGCTAATCTCACATTGATTACCATATAGAGAGTTCTGTTGGAGTTAATTACAGTGATCACATGACAGACTTACTTTATGATTCGACATAAATTATGTGTTGTACTGATCAGTAGCAGTGGCGGATTTAGTTATAGGTGACATGGGTAGCCGCCCAGGGCGGCATCTTGCCGGGGGCGGCACGGTGCACCCGCACAATTTTTTGGGGAATGGTGACATTTGCATGATCGGTTTTCTATTGCTCATTTGGGAAGGTCTCCCTGGGAAGGTCATTCAGGGTTCACCCAGGGAGCCATACAAGCTAGAGCCACCACTGATCAGTAGGAACATGGGACTGGTTCCCACACATACATACAATACTTATCCATCTCGCTCCATGTCCTGGGATAGCCTGAGAGAAAACCAAGTCCTCCGAGTATCCTTTGTGTATAACTGTCAACTGTGCTAATACTACATCTGGCAGTCACAAATCACGTAAGATCTCATCTCATTCTTTACACACAACCCCCCCCCCCCCCTACCCACCCAATAGGCTACAACCTGAAAACCCTGTCACCCCACTTCTTACAACACAGCCAACTTCCATTCCCCTGTTTGTTTAGTCAGACAATAATTGCCAACAATTAAAGCTGTCATTCCCTTACACAGCAGCTATCATCAATCTACTGAGAGAACAATATTACAATATTGTTTTTCTCTACAGTCACAGACAGAGAAGGGGGAAAAAAGGAGGGAAAAAATGCCTGCACCCGTTTGCCAGGGCAGGCAGCCAAAGGAGCTCAGGAAGCACCAAACATAGCTATCAGGATGTCCGGCACTGGGACAGGAAGAGCCTTCTATGGGTAGAAAGGTTTCCTGGCTGGCTGGAACATCTGGTGACATTACCTATGCCTATTGGCTCTTGAGGCTGGGTCATATGAGGAGGACTGCTGGGAGGCAGGCTGCAGTAGCAGACAGGCAGGGACCAAGCTGATCCAGAGCCAATCCCTATTCCAAAGGCCTGGTGACCGGGAGGGCACAGCCACACCACAGAAAGGGCTGAGAAGACAGAGAGCCAGGACCGGACTAACACATTTTGGGCCCCAGGACACCTACCTCCAGGGGGCCCCAAATGGAGTGCATTTGGAAAGTATTGACTCCTTGACTTTTTTCACATGTTTTTCCCCCTCATCAATCTACACACAATACCCCATAATGACAAAGCAAAAACCAGATTTCAGATTTTTTTGCGAATGTATTAAAAATAAAAACTGAAATATCACATTTACATAATTATTCAGACAACCCCAAGTCTTCTTGGGTATGACGCTACAAGCTTAGCACACCTGTATGTGGGGAGTTTCTCCAACTCTTCTATGCAGATCCTCTCAAGCTCTGTCAGGTTGGATGGGGAATGCTGCTGCTCAGCTATTTTCAAGTTTCTTCAAAGATGATGGATCGGGTTCAAGTCTGGGCTCTGAATCGGTCACTCAAGGACATTCAAAGACTTCTTCCAAAGCTACTCCTGCATTGTCTTGGCTGTGTGCTCAGGGTCGTTGTCCTGTTGGAAGGTGAACCTTCGCCCCAGTCTGAGGTCCTGAGCGCTCTGGAGCAGGTTTTCATCAAGGATTTCTCTGTACTTTGCTTCGTTCATCTTTGCCTCAATCTTGACTAGTCTCTCAGTGCCTGCTGCTGAAAAACATCCCCACAGCAAGATGCTGTCACCACCATGCTTCACCGTAGGGATAGTGCCAGGTTTCCTCCAGACGTGATGCTTGGCATTTAGGCCAAAGAGTTCAATCTTGTTTCTCAAGGTCTGAGAGCCCTTTATAGGTGCCTTTTTGCAAACTCCAAGCGGGCTGTTATGTGCCTTTTACTGAGGAGTGGTTTCCATCTGTTTACTCTAACATAAATACCTGATTGGTAGAGTGCTGCAGAGATGGTTGTCCTTCTGGAATGTTCTCCCATCTCCACAGAGGAACTGCAGCTCTGTCAGAGTGACCATCGGGTTCTTGGTCACCTCCCGGCAGGTAGGCTAGGTTAGAGCAATGGACCAGTAACTGAAAGGTTGCTAGATTGAATCTGTTGTTCTGTCCCTGAATAATCCAGTTAAACCACTGTTCCTAGGCCACCATTGCAAATAATAATTTGTTCTTAACTGACTTGCCTAGTTAAATAAAGGTTAAATATGAAAAATAGAAAGGCTCTTCTCCCCCGATTGCACAGTTTGGCCGGGTGGCCAGCTCTAGGAACAGTCTTGGTGGTTCCAAACTTCTTGGGGACCATCAACACAATCCTGTCTCGGAGCTCTACGGACAATTCTTTCAAACTCATGGTTTGTACATTTCTCTGACATGCACTGTCAACTATGGGACCTTATATATTGAATTTACCACATGTGGACTCCAAATCAAGTTGTAGAAACATCTCAAGAACGATAAATAGGAAGCAGGATGCACCTGAGCTCAACATCGAATCTCATAGCAAGTCAATTACACAATAGAAAAATATATGTACAGTGTGTGCAAATGTAGAAGAGTAGGGAGGTAAGACAATAAATAGGCCATAGTCGTGAAATAATTACGATTTAGCATTAACACTGGAGTGATAGATACAGATGATGATGTGCAAGTAGAGATACTGGGGTGCAAAAGAGCAAGAAGATAAATAACAATATGGGGATGAGGTAGTTGGTTGTGCTACTTACAGATTGTCTGTGTACAGGTGCAGTGATCGGTAAGCTGCTCTGACAGCTGATTCTTAAAGTTAGAGAGGGAGATATAAGACTCCATCTTCAGTGATTTTTGCAATTTGTTTCAGTCATTGGCAGCAGAGAACTGGAAGGAAAGGCGGCCAAAGGAAGTGTTGGCTTTGGGGATGACCAGAGAAATATACCTGCTGGAGAGCGTCCTACGGGTGGGTGTAGCTATGGTGACCAGTGAGCTGAGATAAGGTGGGGCTTTACCTAGCAAAGATTTATAGATGACCTGGAGCTAGTGGTTTTGGCGACAAATATGTAGCGAGGGCCAGCCAACGAGAGCATGCAGGTAGCAGTGGTGGGTAGTATGTGGGGCTTTGGTGACAAAACGGATGGCACTGTGATAGACTATATCCAGTTTGCCGAGTAGAGTTTTGGAGGCTATTTTGTAAATGACCAAAGTCAAAGTCAAGTATCGGTAGGATAGTCAGTTTTACGATGGTACTGTATATACACTACCGTTCAAAAGTTTGGGGTCACTTAAAAATGTCCTTGTTTTTGAAAGAAAATATATTATTTTGTCCATTAAAATAACTTAAATTGATCAGAAATACTGTGTTAACATTGTTTATGTTGTAAATTACTATTGTAGCTGGAAACGGCTGATCTACATAGGTGTACAGAGGACCATAATCAGCAACCATAACTCCTGTGTTCCAATGGCACGTTGTGTTTGCTAATCCAAGTATAATTTTAAAAGGCAAATTGATCATTAGAAAACCCTTTTGCAATTATGATAGCGCAGCTGGAAACGGACCTTCTTGAGTATCTGAAGTATCAGCATTTGTGGGTTCGATTACAGGCTCAAAATGGCCAGAAACAAAGACTTTCTTCTGAAACTCGTCAGTCTATTCTTGTTCTGAGAAATGAAGGCTATTCCATGCGAGAAATTGCCAAGAAACTGAAGATCTCGTACATCGCTGTGTACTACTCCCTTCACAGAACATCGCAAACTGGCGCTAACCAGAATAGAAAGAGGAGTGGGAGGCCCGGTGCACAACTGAGCAAGAGTACAAGTACATTAGAGTGTCTAGATTGAGAAACAGATTGAGAAACAAGTCCTCAACTGGCAGCTTCATTAAATATTACCCGCAAAACACCAGTCTCAATGTCAACAGTGAAGAGGCGACTCCGGGATGCTGGCCTTCTAGGCAGAGTTGCGAAGAAAAGCCATATCTCAGACTGGCCAATAAAAATAAAAGATTAAGATGGGCAAAAGAACACAGACACTGGACAGAGGAACTCTGCCTAGAAGGCCTGCATCCCAGAGCCTCTACATACATTATGCACATAAAATCTACATAAAATGAAATGAACATTTTAATTAGAATAATGTTTGATATAACAAGGGAGTTGGAGGATGAAGAAGAGCACAACCTCCGCAGCTGACAGTGATATCATCTGTAAGTCGATGCTAAATCTGGTTTCTACAAAAAGAACAGCAATGGAAATGATTGGGTGATAACGTATAATGGAGAATTATAAGGTTCTAAGGTGAGGCAAAATCGACTGGGTAAATTACACTTAACAACGTGGATGTGGTGAGCATAGAGCACACAGATTATGCGTATCACACTCTTCAGTTCTTCAGTGTAATTATCAGAGGCTTCAGCAATATTAGGAAGGAAAGTGGCAAAGGGTTAGGCTCCACACTCCCAAGTCTCATCAAAAGTTTCGATTAAATGGAGAGACTTGGAGAGTTGTTCATGGAAATCGTGAATATCAAAATGATACAAAGCTTTCCAGAGACCTGAGAGAACTTGCACACCCCCACACTTCCATTCCATGGGAGTTTAGGCTGGTTGACATGGAAACACAGTTTTCAGAGAGAAATATGGTAGGCAGGAGGAAGCGCTATAAAAGCTTTAAAGAGAGAACAATGCTTCATTCTCGTCACCCGCCCCTGAAGGTGTAAACATTCTACACTCCTATTATCCAACTCATTATCGAAGCATAAGGGATTTATATCTATTCGGCATCTGGGTTTTCATTAGGGATCAGGCTAGGGTGACAAAATAATTGCGACCGTGCAGAAAATACCATGGAACCGTGAAACGCTATGCGAATCATCTGAGATTTCATGGGTGCAAAATACTTGATGACAAGCCCATATTTTAATGTCTGTTGTAGGGACAACTGTGATGGGTAATCTTTTATATTCTTGAGAGAGACTGTCCTTTACACCATATTCCCATCAGTCCAGAGAAACCATTTCTTTGTGACATCACTATAAGTGAAACCAGCCTTACACACTTTGTCATTTTTGGTTCTACACTTAGCCTGGCCAAATTTCACCAAGCCGCGGACAGCTGTATGTGTGATGCATGATGGGAGAAGGCCAGACGTTTGCACATGTACAGTACACTGCAGTCCACCCACTCCTCGTTCCCACCACATAGCTTGACTGCTGTCAATGCATTTCTATAATATTTGCCTACTGCCAATACTCGGTGTGAAAATCTGTGCTTTTTAGAGAAAATCTGTTGCTTTTCTCCTGTGTGACGTATTGAGAAAGATTGATTCATAAAGAGAGTCATTCTCACTCACATTCAAAGATGAATGTTAGCTTATAAATTGGTAATGCAAGATGTAATAATTGGCAGTCTTATACTAAAATATGAACAGGCCTCCACGATGTTCAGCAGGCTCAACACTGCTCATGACACTGTGCTAACATTGGCTCATGGCCTGATTTGAAATTATTCTCAAGTAATTATATTGCAAGTCACAGTAAGGCCCAGTTTTATGGCTAAAGCGTTACTGTGAGTCAGAACCTCCTATTTGTACTGAGGTTAATTTATGTGACCAGGATAATTAGGGCTAGGGCTAGAAAAAAATGTAAGATAGTAGGCAGGTGATTCTGGTGCCTGATAAAGTACGGTGCAAGTTCTATGAGGATTGTACTATTCATCAGATGTTACCTGTGTGTTGCTTACTAAACTACATTGAAATATCCTGAACTCATTGCCCCAAATAATGAATAGGCACAATCAGAAAGAAGACAAGATCAGGACAAAGGACACATGTTAGAAGCAGGTATAAACGTGGCTTCCGATAGTTGTCTTATTTATGATTTGTGATCACGTGCCTCTGTCAGACTGTTTTCATCCTTTTAAGTGGGTTTCACAGCGGTGCCAGTCAAAAGCCTACTAACCCTAAAGAACAAGAGGCCGCATATTATATCTCTACATCAAAAGGAACCACTGAGTCCAGTCAGAAAAAAACGATTACCCAAAATAGCTTTTCTGTATCTGACCCTGACATTGGTATCACCGCTGAAGACATGCCTATGGGCCTGTTGCTGCCTGCACCAGAGACATTGACAGAGAGATGGGAGGGATTAAAGGAATGCTTTTCCTAGGGAGAGAGATGGTGTACGTGAGCGACTACCCCTATCTCTAAGACTTAGGCTTCGGTGTCGTCACACAGGTTCATGCAAACGGCATGCTCAGCAGCCCCTGGATATTTACAGACAAATGTATGAGCAGTGGGGTTTTAGGTTTGATATTCAGGAGCACAACAATAGGTGCTAAAATGCATATTGATATGTCTCAAATATGAGTCCATATGCATATGCATATGCAATGTACAATTATCTACACAGTACTTACCAAATAATACTTGTTTCTTGAATGACACAATATACAATCTTGTAAGAGGTGGTTTCTAATAGGTTGTATAATTCCCAGCATGATAAAAACTTTGCCAATGCTGTGAGTTAGGGCATTCACTGCATACTCCTCCTGTGCCTGATTGTGAGTTGAATGTGGCAGCAGGTCGGTGTCAGACCACAGGCCCTGTGATTGAGAGGCCCTTGACGGCCACTTGTTCCTCTGCCAGAAAGAGGGTGGAGGGACCTCCATGGCTCCTCACCCTCATAGACCTACACCGAGTGTACAAAACATTACGAACACTTTCCTAATATTGAATTGCATCCCCTTTTGCCCTCAGAACAGCCTCAATTCGTCGGGGCATGGACTCTACAAGGTGTTGAAAGCGTTTCACAGGGATGCTGGCCCATGTTGACTTCAACGCTTCCCACTGGTGGGTCAAGTTGGATGGATGTCCTTTGGGTAGTGGACCATTCTTGATACACACAGGAAACAATAAACATGAAAAACCCAGCAGCGTTGCAATTCTTGACACACTCAAACTGGTGCGCCTGGCGTCTACTACCATACCCCGTTCAAAGGCACTTAAATATTTTGTGTTGCCCGTTCACCCACTGAATGGCACACATTACAATCCATGTCTCAATTGTCTCAAGGCTTACAAATCCTTATTTAACCAATATCCTGCCCTTCCTCTCCGTTGATCGAAGTGGATTTAACAAGTGGTCAATAAGGGACCGTTATTTCCCCTGGATTCACCAGGTCAGTCTGTCGTGTTCCTAATGTTTTGTACACTCATTGTATAATGGCTATATGATCCACGCAAATACCGCAGAGGGTAAAGATGTCAACAGCCCTGTGAGGATTGAGGTGTGTGTGTGGAGCAGTTTGGGATTGGCCCCGAATATCACCTCTTCTCCTTACTAGAAAAACTTCAAAATATTGAAACCTTTTCTGACATGAACCAATTGTGATTCTTGAAACTGAAAACAAGCTAATAGAATAACATATAACATGATGAACCTGCAAGTTGGTGTGTGGTTGTGACAAAATGTACAAATCAGCCAGACGGATTCCCATCTTTATAGTTGGCCTGTGCACAAATGATGTCATACTGAAGATCTATTACAAACCAACTTGTCATGGACGTCAGTCATTAGATCAAGTCTGCATGGCTATGAGGAGAATTGACAAGCGTTGTGGTTTATCATTGTGGTTATTTCCCACCCTGCAATGCCATGTCATATTAGTACAGGGGGCAATGGACCATGTCCACAATGACTCACTGTGTTCTAGCTCTGGGGATTTAAATCTACTATGATGATTGACCATTGATTCAATAAGCAAGTAAAAAGCTTGAAATCATCAATTATAAGCCCCTGTCTTTCCAAATTATTTAATGGATTGGAGATTTAATCGAGACCACTGTGAAATCCATTGCCTTGTTTTGTCACATTATGGTTTCTGAATAAGACATATTATAGTACATTGAATGTAATGTGAAATATCTAAGCCTCCGCACCTACAAGTTCACATCGCTAGTATGATGAAGAGAGGTTGGTGTGGAGCCCAGGGGAGAGAAAGAAAGTACCCTCGAAGTTTCTAGACTGTAATGTGACCATAGCGATGAAAGAAAAACAGGAGTGAAAGAAAATACCAGAAATATCATTTGATCTGTTTCAAAAGCACATGGTTGTTATAACGGTATGTTACTTTTCATTTATGAATATGGACATTTTATGTAGAAGTAACGCACCATATTTGAATGTTTTTCCTTTTTTCCCTTTGAAGCCTATGGTTCTTAACTTTTTAATAAGAAATTTGGTTCTGTAGTTTAATTCACTAGATATTAAGAAATTATTAAATTGTGTATATTTATTCTACAATGTGATGAATTAAACTGTAACAAGTATATGATGAATATTGCAAAATATTTCTGCTGTCATCTCCGCTTAAGATTTGGGGTTCCTCTGAATAAGCACCTTTGAGACATCATTTCGCAGCATGCACGTGATTTGTTTGATTACACCACTGCTCTTTTAACACCATGGTGACCAAAGTTTTGTCTACAATCCTTAATGCAACGATGGTGAAGAAATTCGGCAGAAACAACAAAGCTTTATTACAGGCATCCTTAAAGCGACACTAACAACACTTAAACATGGCTAACAACATCAAACATGGGAGCCATGAGCTGACAGAGCGAGTGTGAGAGTTGACCGAGGCTTGGCAGCAGAGAGAGGCCTGAGACAGTTTTGCTGTCATGACACCTGATGTATCCTGAATTGCACGCTTTTCCTTACAGAGCACTACTTACTTTTGACCAGGGCCCCTGGGAATATGGTGCAATTTGGGATACACCCAGTGTCAGGGAAGTCGGTTGCTGAGACAACAGTCCAGGGAGCCACAGATGAGGGAGACACACATCTCACTCCTTACGGCAGCACTCAGTCTGATTCCTCTCAGATAGAGAGGGAGGAGAAGAGGGTCGCCACGTTGCCATTTCTGCCACTGCTCTGTAAATAGTATGATGGTATTGGACATAAAATGTCACATTCTGCCATAACCCTAATGCTCTATTCTTCAGTTTAAATTGATTGATGTTATTTTCAATAACTCAAATAAATGTGTGCTTTGATGTTTCCTTTAAATGTATGTCTACGGTAGAGTGGGGAAAATATTGATTGAGAAAACAGGAAAAAAAACAACACAAAATGTTATCGTAATATATTGATATTTTATTAATATCCCTGTTCTTGAAGGATATCATGTACACCAAATATCTTTGGCAGTTAAGCGCATTCAATGCCTTAAGTAGCCAAAAACAGTCATTTGCTTTCACAAACACAACAACAAATAAAAATAACCACACAATAATGAACTGCATGTAAATAATATACAAAAATCCAATGCCTACTCAGTAGGTAAGAACAACATGTTGACTCCTGAATGCGTACATACTGTATGTATTTACAGTTCAATTGTAAAAAAATATTTTATTTTGCTTACATTCTTGCGTAATCTGTGACCTCGGTTTCCTCCAAATTGCCCCTTAAAATCGCTCTTACATTCCATAAAAAAATACACTCCACACCTTAAGGCTACTAATCACAGAGTGATAAACAAAACATAGTTTTGTTTGCTAAGCTTCAAAAAAGCCACCAAAACGTTTATAATGAAGAATGTTCATTATTTCATGGTGATATAAAAACAACATGGGAGATAGTACATTTCGCTACACTCGCATTAACATCTGCTAACCATGTGTATGTGACAAATAAAATTTGATTTGATTTGAAGTGGGTGATATATACAAAGCATAGAAACAAATGCCAGTGTTACAGTTAACATGCTCGAATACTTAATTGTTCTTCCCCAATAAAGTTGTCACGCATTGTTACTGCAAGAGAAAATGTATTCAGAGAAACATGGTGCCATCAAGTTCAAATTATACCATGTAAAGAAAGTAAGTCCAAGTAAGTCTAAATAAGTCTAATAAATCTAAAAGTAAGTCTAATAAGTCTAAAAGTAAGTCTAAGTAAGTCTAAATAAGTCTAAAAGGATGAAAAACGAAACATGGCACATGTACACTATACATGGGGCTGTTTGCGTACCCATCAGTCTTTTTGAATTTCAGGTTGTCAGTATCCAAAGTACCACCAAACTATTCTATGTTCTTTAGATCTCTGAAGACTCATTGAAGTACTGAGGTTGAGTTGAAGAGAGAAACAGTTCCCTTTCTATCCTCGGCCATCTCTCTCTGTCATGTTCCATGATCTTTAATCGCTGTATGGACACAGGGGGAGTAAAAGTGCATTTGAAAAGGTAACAATGTTGTTTCCTTCTTCTTTTCAAAAATAAAAAATAAATGATAAGTAAAGATATGAAAGTCTTAGCAGATATCAATGTTTTTTGGAGAGAGTGTGGACTGCAGTTTTGACTGAGGAGTGCCCACTTGGGAGATGTAAATGTTTGTGGGGGAGCCGTATGAGGTGGAAACCTGTGTCTGAAATGTACTGGAGGCTGAGGAGTACATGGTGTTGACTGATGGGGAGCCATAAGAGCTGTGCACTGGGGAGGAATAGCAGGAGGGCGCTGGGGAGGGGTATGAAGACAGCACTGGAGATGAGTAAGAGGAGTTAGGAGAGGGGTATGATGTGGAGGGGGAGGAGTACCCTGAGACTGGGGAGGGGATGGCCATGGGGGTGGGCCCTGCCTTCTCCACCTTTCTGTCCTTTGCCTGCCTCAGGTGGATCTTGGTGTGCCTTTTGCGCTCATCACTGCGGGCAAACTTGCGGCCGCAGATGTCGCAGGCGAAGGGCTTCTCGCCGGTGTGCGTGCGGATGTGTGTGGTCAGGTGATCGCTGCGGCTGAAGTTGCGCATGCAGATGCGGCACTGGAAGGGTCTCTGGCCCGTGTGGATGCGGATGTGGCGTGTCAGCTCATCTGAGCGGGAGAAACGGCGGTCGCACGTCTCCACGGGGCAGGCGTAGGGGCGCTCGTGGGGCGGGGTCTTGCACTGGCGGTTGGGGTACTTGCGCATGCGGTTGGGCTTAACCGGCGGAGACTGGTAGGAACCTTTACGATCCTGAGAGCCAGTCTGTGTGGCGAAAGCCTTGATGGTGGACAGGGGTGTGAGGGAGAGCTGCTGCTGGATGCTCTGAGACTGGAAAGGCTTCTGGTCGGGGGGAAGCAGGCTGATCTCACCCTGCTGCTGGGGGAACAGGTAGTCTGGGATCATGGGCAGAGCCATGTTGGAGGAGCAGGTCTTGCTGCTGGCGTAGGTGGGTGGTGGGTACTGGACTGAGGTGTTTGACGGGCTGGGGAAGGACTGGTTAGAGTCAGAGAAGAGGTTAGGGCTAACACTAGAATAGGTGGGTGCAGCTGAGTAGATGGGGTTGGAATCACCAATTTGGACAGAGCAGCTCATGGTGTGTGAGGAGGAGCTGACCGGAGCAGCAGAGGAGCACGGGGCAACTGAGGTGGGCGGTTGGGACATGCCTATCAGCCCACTGACCAGGCTGTATAATGGCTCTGCCCACAGGCTGTTGCTGCAGCTGGTTGCAGGCTCCAGGGTGAACCTCCCTGTGTAGGAGATGGAGGGCAGGCGAGGGGTTGAGTAGGTCTGGTCGATGAAAGACTTGTCACAGCCGATAGAGATGTCAGGTAATGTATCTGAAAGAACAACAACAACAAACAGTTAGCATTTAACAGCTGCCGTGTAAAAGCACATTTACATTTGCTGCAGATGGTAGCCCCCAATACTTTTTAGGATCCAGGGGGTGAGCATTGAAGAATCCTGCTGGTTTATACAAAATACATCCCACATCAAGTTACAAGGAGTGAGAGCTGACAGTCTCATATTTCTACCAAATGCATGTAAATTACGCAATCAGTTAAATCATAGAACTATACTACATATTCATTCATTTTTTGTTGCAAAAATTAAATCATCCAATCGTCAAAAAAAGACAAATACCGGTACAGCTCTATGCACAATAATAATAACACTTTTTAAAGCTATTTATATTCATATTTTTTGCATAGACTATGTCAGACCTCAAATGCAACCTCATAGATTATGCACATTTTCATGCATATTTCTGAATGAAACCATAAAGAGTTCACAGTTAGAGCAGCCCTTACCTCCATTCAGATGTTCGTATGAGTCTCCTGTTTCCCCGGTCCCAAAGCCTACACCTTCTGGTGTGGAGGCAGCCAGGAATGTGGTCCCTGCTGAGTGGAGCAACATCAGCTCCTCCAGCTTGGGGTAGCTGTCCATGGGAGAGTAGGGGAAGCCTAGTGGGTCTGATGTCTGCAGAGCTGAGAGGAGCATCTCTGTCTTGGCTGCAGCCATGGTACTGGTGCTGCCGGTGTTCTGGCTGTCTGGAGACAGAGTAGCTGGAGACGCTGCTCCTGCTTGTCTCAGGTGAGAGGAGATTACCAGCTGTCTTTAGAGGATAATTCTAAAGATGCTGCTCTTGTTGAGGAAGATGGTCAGAGGAATCCAAAGGCTTTGCTGCTTTCAACTTGGCGTCTTTGCAAAAGGTCCCAGTCTTCAAAAATTATGTTGTGGTTCATTCATTCCAGAAGGGTAGGAATGAAAACATATATTTGTTTCTAATAATCCTGATGAGTGACTGTGATCAAGAATTAAGAAATATGTTGCTGTTGTGTTTTCCCTTTTGATTAACCTTTTATCTTTTAGTTCACGTGTTTGGTGTGTGCTAGAATAAGTTCTAAACTTGCCTACTATGGGGCTGTCTGCTCTGTAGCGTATTGACATGAGCTCTATTTGGCTCCGAGGACTGTTTCACTAGGCTGAGGATTCCACCGCTTTATAAAGCCTCCTGCCGTGACGTAAATGTCCAAATAAGGACTGGAGGAAAGCCATATTTAGGCAACGCAGTGGAGTGCACGGAAGGCTTGTCAGAGTAAATGCGGAGAGCGGGAGACTGTTTATCCAAATATTCAAAAACGGTGCATATTATACATATTATAACAAAAGTAGTTTCTATATAGAAATAAGAGACGGCCGCTGCTGTTTTGCCGTGGTTTTCGGAATAAATGCAGTTTTCCTATCTATACTGCGCACCGCCATTGCCGGAAACCTCGGCTATGACATGCCATATAAGGTCGTCCCTTCAGACGAACCGGTTCCGGTGGGTTTCCACTTCCTTGCTCTTATTAGGAGTTTCCAGTGGTAATTCTGATCAGGGCTCGGCAATAAATGTGCGAGACCTGCTCAAATCCAGCACGATTTGAGACAATAACTATAATGTCTGCACCCAATTACATTTTCTCAAACAATGTCACAAAATGTTGAGTGGAAATTAATGTATATAGCCTACATATACATATATATTTACATACACATATACACACATATACATATATTATTGAATAAAGTTCAGATTGTCCCGAAAGTAACATAACGACGCCCGATGGTATAGCGTCGTTATGTTACTTTTGGGACAATCTGAGCTTTATTCAATAAGTGTCCATTTATTTCAGTGGCCGCAAACATTCTTACTTCCACAATATTTATATCTTCAGAGCAAGACTCACTCCTCAATGCAAGATGGTTTGCGAGACGTTGTGCAAGATGGTTTGGCAAACCATGTGTTCTGGGCACTAATCAAACTGTACCCTATGCTCTTGCATGACGCTCTTCATTATGGAAGATTTGTAGGTTGCACAAAAAAATGTCACTATATTGTGAGCTATTTCACTAGACCTTTGTTCATAAACTTGCTCTCTGCGCTATTGGATATACAGGCCAAAGCCAACTCCGCTGCCCATGGGGTATTTCTTATTCAATACAGGGGTCTCTTTCTCGGCTCTACCTTCTTATTGGACACTATCTAGGCTACGGGAGCTATTTTTAAGACAGCAATATTCTGGTTAGGTTAGAAAGTGACGCTGGGTTGCCCCACGTTTGGGGCTCGAACAGTGCAGGACTTCCAGAAAGCGCAAGGAGAAAACTTTATTGCAAGGTTTAGCTATATAATTTAGTAAAATGTTCTTATTTGAACACACAAGTAAGAGTGAATAGAGATGTGTTCAGTTCTGCCAGTTCTGTTCTCTGTGGCGGGTTCTCTGAAGTCAAGACAGGCGCAACAAAGCCCTCGACGCAGTGATAACTCTACTGAGCATGCTCCCTATTTCAATCTGCGTATCTGGGTCGGAGGTTCTGGCAGACTTTCTTGATTTCGTATTAGCGATGGTAAACTAGGACAAAACTGATCTGTCACATCATGCCATCACATGTTTGATGGTGCTTCATGAAATGAGAAAGAAGAAGTGAGAGATTGGCAGGTTTACCTGGGTCAGTGAGTCGGCTACGCAGTGTGAGAGGGGCTATAGGCTGCTACGTGACTGGGTTTGGAGATCACAGGTTGTTATGTAATTTGTCCTACTTTATGACTCTGTTTCAATCCAGGGATTAAAATGCATCCCGGATAGCACTAACCCTTGCCAATTGAAGGAAAATAGCTATGTTTTTTATTTTTTTATTGTTCACATCTTTTGGGGAAGCATGGCTTACTTTGGCAACCATGAATAATATACACCTTTGTGAAGTAGGCCTAATGATAATCACCGAATGTCATAACACTTCTGGTGTTTGTAACAGATGTCTCTTTGCTTTCATCAAATGTTTTGAAGTAATTTGTTCGACAATCAGATAAAAGCATCATGACTGTATTTACTATTAGACTCATAAAAATGTTAGTGCACTAATAAAGGCTCCCCGGAATGTCACAGTAGAAGAAAAAAAAACTTTTCCTTGGCAGAATAATTAATTATTCTCCTCATTGACTGTGCATGTTAGGCAAATCTTACTTTTACCACTCCCTAAATTGTTGAATGTTTTAGCAGCAGCCAATGACCAGCAGTTTCTTACTGGCATAAATACTGATTATTGACATAATATTTTTGAGTTAACATAACAAATCAACATTAAAGGTGCAATATGCAGAAATCACTCCGCCATTTCCTGGTTGTTAAAATTCAAATAATTCTCATTATATCAGTTTTTGTGACTAAACGAGCAATGTATAAGAGTAGAGAATCACTGTACAATCTAAACTACTGTGAAATATCTTTTCAATAACCAAAAATATTGTATTTTCAACTGGTTGAAGCTGGTGTACAAAACCAATAGTAAAAGATGCAAAAATAAAACTTAACAGCATGCCGCTTCTTAGACTTGCTTTCAATGACAATGAAAGATCTATAGCCCACATTTCAATGTGAATTTGGTTCAGGTCACCCAAAAAAAAGTAGATATTGCAGCTCTACACCTAGTAAACAATTCATGGTAATTCATGGTAACTTCATAAACAATTAATTTCGACACATAGTTTATTTGAAACATGCGTTTATTTGCTGAAAGTTTGCCATTGCCCGGCTATTATTATTTTATTATTTTATTTAACTAGGCAAGTCAGTTAAGAACACATTCTTATTTACAATGACGGCCTACCCGGGCCAAAGTCTAATCCGGACGACGCTGGGCCAATTGTGCGCCGCCCTATGGGACTCCCAATCACGGCCAGTTGTGATACAGCCTGGAATCAAACCAGCGTCTGTAGTGACACCTCTAGGACGGAGATGCAGTGCCCTAGACCGCTGCGCCACTCCGGAGCCCTATTAAAAGGGACAGGCGGCACTTTGAGACTTGATGTTTAATTGAGGTTTTACGGTAGTCATTTTGTTAAATTATATTGTGGTGGCTAGGGGAAAATATTATGTGATAGCCTACTGTTTCTTACAACACCAACAGCTAATATTATTACAGCAGTCATTACAGTTGCGCAGTATGACCATCTCACGCTTCATACTTTTTCAGTGATTGAATTTTCTCTGTTGTGGAGACAGCAAATAAATATGTGAGTAAATGTTCTGTGTTTTTGGCAATGCAATGGATTTGTGATAGTCTTCTGAATAGTCAGCAGCTATTAAGTCAAATGATGCAGGCTAGTATCTCAGATAAGAGATGGGAAAAAGGGAAGGTCATCCACCATTTTAAGAGTTATAAAAATAAAATACATACAGGGTGTGATCCACCAGTAAATTGTTGTTGTATTTTCCTCTTGTGGTTTGGTGGAGGCGGGAAACCCCTCCCCTCCCTCCCTCTCCTCTCCTCAGCATCAGTGTGTGTCCCCCATGGCATGGCCCACGCAGTACAGCAGATAAGAGAGAGAGGAATGCTTCCCTCCCTGACAGGGCTTCTCCCTACTGCAGGCTTACCCTTGCCTCCTCTCCCCCCCTCCCCCCTCGCACACTTACTCCCCCCCTCTCTCCTTGCTCAGCAGCTGATATGTTATCAATTCCTGGTCCCTCGCTGAAAGTGAGAGAGAAAGAGAGAGAGAGAGAGCAAGAGAGAGAGAGAGAAAGGGAGAGTGCTCCCCTCATCTCTGCTGCACAGGCCTGTACTGTCTCCACGTCACTCTCTCAGCTGAGCACATCTTGCCATCATTATTTAGGTTTTTACAACATGACACAGGTGATAGTTGTGTCATGGCCAACACAGGTTTTGTCATTGTGCACGCACACTCACAGACGGACAGACACACACACACACACACACACACACACATGCATACACACATACACACACACATATACACACAACCACACACAGAGATACAGTGCCTTCGGAAAGTATTGAGACCCCTTGACTTTTTCCACATTTTGTTACGTTACAGCCATATTCAAAAATTGATTAAATCGTTTTTTCCCTCATCAATCTACACACAATACTCCATAATGATGAAGCAAACAAAGTTTTGACATTTTTGCAAATTTATTACAAATAAAAATATTTAATTTACATAAGTATTCAGACCCTTTACTCAGTACTTCGTTGAAGTTCCTTTGGCAGTGATCGAGTCGAGTCATCGAGTCTTCTTGGGTATGACGCTACAAGCTTGGTAGACCTGTATTTGGGGAGTTTCTCCTATTCTTCTCTGTAGATCCTCTCAAGCTCTGTCAGGTGGATGGGGAGCGTTGCTGCACAGCTATTTTCAGGTCTCTCCAGAGATGTTCGATCGGGCTCTGGCTGGACCACTCAAGAACTTTTAGAGACTTGTCCCGAAGCCACACCTGCAATGTCTTGGCTGTGTGCTTGTGGTCATTGTCCTATTGGAAGGTGAACCTTTATCCCCAGTCTGAGGTCCTGAGCGCTCTGGAGCATGTTTTCATCAAGGATCTTTCTGTACTTTGCTCCGTTCATCTTCGCCTCGATCCTGACTAGTCTCTCTGTCCCTCACACTGAAAAACATCCCCACAGCATGATTCTGCCACCACTATGCTTCTCCATAGGGATGGTGCCAGGTTTTATCCAGACGTGACGCTTGGCATTCAGGCCAAAATGTTTAATCTTGGTTTCATCAGACCAAAGAATCTTGTTTCTCATGGTCTGAGAGTCTTTAGGATCCTTTTGGACAACTCCAAGTGGGCTGTCATTTGCCTTCTACTGAGGAGTGGTTTCCATCTGGCCACTCTACCATAATGGCCTGATTGGTGGAGTACTGCAGAGATGGTTGTCCTTCTGGAAGGTTCTTCCATCACGACAGAGGAACTCTAGAGCTCTGTCAGAGTGACCAAGGCCCTTCTCCCCCGATTGCTCAATTTGGCTGGGCGGCCAGCTCTAGGAAGAGCCTTGGTGGTTCCAAACTTCTTCCATTTAAGAATGATGGAGGCCACTGTGTTCTTGGGGACCTTCAATGCTGCAGAAATATTTGGATACCCTTCCCCAGATCTGTGCCTCGACACGGTCCTGTCTCGGAGCTCTCCAGACAATTCCTTCGACCTCATGGCTTGGGTTTTGCTCTGTCATTGTGTGTAGATTGCTGAGGAGTTTTTTGAATTTATTCCATTTTTGATTAAGGCTGTAACGTAACAAAATGTGGAAAAAGTCAAGGGGACTGAATACTTTCCGAAGGCACTGTAAATATTGTCCATATTCTGCAGTTCTACCTAAAACACATGAACGTCAGTCAGACTAGACCTGTGTGTAGTGTGTTTGCATTGGCTGAGCTACAGTATGTCACCATGTCGGCAGCTATGAAACTATCCCCATTAAAATTGCTTGCACTGAGGTAAATTCACTATGCAAGAAACACATGAACATAGGCCTATATAATCACTTCAAATGGTTGCCATAGTGAGGGAGTCTCCAAGGTATCCATGTCGTATACTCAGGATATTTTCCTTAATGGAAATCTATTTCAAACCCATCGTAAATAAGCCCTCGTAAATAAGTTCGCCTCCCAATGATGATCATTAAGGATAATTGCAAACATAACACATTATTGATCACTGCTACAAAGATAACAGAAGTGACAAGGAAAGCAGATACACAGTGTGAGATCATTTTGCATCCCATATAATCTTATCTCAAAATTGTACATATCTTCTTTAGATTACTGTACCAGAGTTCACAAAACAGGAAGTGGTGATGTTTCCTGCTCTCCATGATGTCACAGCGGGGTGCCAGGCCAGAGTCAAATTCTGAACACAGCCTTTTTCCTTTCACTCTCACAAACACAGCTTCCTTTCACTCTTTCAATCACAACTGAGCTTTCAGATTACACATCTCTTGATTGTTCTATTTCTCAACATGTAATCTCCCAACGCGGGCCAAGTGATTTTTCTGCCTTATTTTTTGTAGTCTTTGTGAAATTCTTGTGATGACAATTCAAGGAAACAAACATATTGGAAAGAAGGAGAGGTTGCTAAACTGTAACGGGGTCAGGTTAATAGACTTCCAGTTAATTCATTTGAGATTTCTATTGATTGAATTATGGACATGCCTTTGGATGTAATTGTAGGTTTTGTGTTCTTTCATTATTCATACTGTGTTGTCAATGATTTATCTGTTGTTAGCAAAGAATACACAGTGGGAACTCAAAAGTCAAATATACATTTCACCGATTATTCACAAAGTTATGCAATCAGATTGCAATCAGATTATTACTGATCCTATTCAGAGAATGTCTGATTATTACTGGTCCTATTCAGGGTATGTCTGATTCTTACTGATCCTATTCAGGGAATGTCTGATTCTTACTGGTCCTATTCAGGGGATGTCTGATTCTTACTGGTTCTATTCAGGGGATGTCTGATTATTACTGGTCCTATTCAGGGGAGGTCTGATTATTACTGATCCTATTCAGGGGATGTCTGATTATTACTGGCCCTATTCAGGGGAGGTCTGACTATTACTGATCCTATTCAGGGGATGTCTGATTATTACTGGTCCTATTCAGTCTGACTGGATGAGTGCTATTCACACAAATAAATAAATACCTCCACATTGTTTATCATCACACAGGCCCAGTAAAGACCATGTGAATTACTAAAGAGGGGAGAGAGTCTTGCAGCTCTATCAAGGAGGCCATAATGTGGGTGAGCTGCCTCAGTGAATCACACAGACCAGGGTTTACTCTATATGCAGTATGTTAGCCAGTGGCTTGTGGTCAGTCTCTACTTTACAGCAGTTCCCCCCAGGCCGGGACTGATTAATGGCCAGCATAACACAGCGCTGCATCTCGATGTAAACACTAGCCTTCTACGCAGTTCTAGAACTACACATGGTTGTTCATTTATAAGGTCCGCATGTATCCCTTGAATAATGATCTCCTTGATTTCCATCTATATTATGTCAGTGTTTGCATACTCAAATATGAATACTCACATTCATATTTACATGTTTCCTATTTCATTTTCAACAAGGTTTGCCATTATTATTCCTGGCTATGCCATTGTATCAAATGATGTCTGTGCACTGACTATAATAGCTGTAAGGTTTGTTAATAGATGAGTGATCACTCAGTTATCCGAGTTTTACAGTTCTCACGTGTGCCGTGCCCAGATGAGAGGCCAGGGTTTGTTCCCCATCAGAGGAAGGCAGCAATAGACACTCAGTTCCCAGCTACAATTGACCTCCTTTTCAGAGGTGAAATGATATCAATCTTAAAAATGTTAGCCTCCCCTTCCTTCACTTATAATGCCTTTTCTTTTCATGCATTCAGTGATAATGCGCTTTACTACCAATGGCCAGCTCTGTGTTGGTCACCGGGTCTATATATAGGGATCAGTCTTTCCTCTGAGAACTTTGACAGGGAGAGAGTGAAAGAGTGCAGTGTGTGTGTGTGCTCACTAGCTAGCATTTGGTCCTTTCTGGCATGCAGAAGGTTGAACTCGCACCAGCTACTAGGCTGGTCTCTCTAGTATCGTTCTTACGTATATTCCTCCACTCCCCATACCTCCGGAAGCATCTCCTATTATAGAAACACAGGCGGATTCTCTCTTTCCCTCTGGCCCTGAGAGGCCTTTCACAAACTTAATTTAACAATGGCATGAAGAATTCCCACCAAAGCTGAAAAAGAAAGCTTGAAAATAACAGAATATACACGACTGTTGTTAAATGCTCTATTTTAAGACCCTATCATCCTGTTATTTTCTGTGGTTGGCTGACACATTTAGCCCCCCACAAGGCAAGTGACACTGCTCAGGGTAAAACAGTTGTGGTTTAACTTGAATGATTTCTCATGTAATGACAAGAATAGACAAACTGTAAATATCTGTATAGTGTTTCCATATAGCGAGAACACAGCATGTGTGTGGGCTTTTTGTTTTTGGATGAATGGCGTTGTCGTGTGTATACTTCCTACTTCTTTTTTTTTCAGCATTCTGAACAACCTCATGTGGGTTTTGAAGCTCAATCGCAGTGTCACACTAAGATAAAAGCCTTTAATCCTTAGACAATGTGGCCTACATTTACAGGATGCCTTTATTCTGTAAGATCAGGGAGAAATGGTGCACTCCTCTTGAACTCTCGTGAATAGTTGTCTTAGATGGCCCCCGACATGAAGTTATACAATACTGACAGAGATAGAACTTTCCAAATCCTATCTATTCTATGAGATCCAATAAAGAAAAGCAAATGACAGTACAATACATCTGTATTTACTATGTCACATAGTGTATTGGATATGAAAGTCTCTAAAATCACTTCTAAATAGGATTATTCTAGTCAAGTTGTAAACTTGTGTGTAATATGTATAGAATATCAGTGAGTTTGGACATCGCAACACAATAGATGTAGCCTTTGTTGGCCTAGAACAGCACCGCAGGTCTTTGAACTGTAAGGGAGAGTTCAGCAACAACAACAAAAATGACATTCAGCATCACTCTGTCAAGGGGAAAAAAGTATTCTATACAATACAGATATCTAGATGTTGTGTATCCCTGGAAATAATCAGAATTTATGTAAACATTACAGTTTTAGAAACATAGCATGTCCAAAAAAAAGGCGTCTCTTGGCACAACTTACCCTGGGTATGAGGTAAGTTGAGCTGTGGGACAAGGTAAGATAAGCCGCCTACAAATGTATGTACTGAATTAAATATTACCACAACCTTTTTAAAAATGTGTATCGTTCACATTCACAATCACTTTTAAAAACATTTTTTTTGAACATATGCTTAACACCTAACAAACACTTTGTACTTAAAAAAAAACACTTTTAACATAGCCGAGGCCCTGTTGTTACCTCATATCCTAATGATAATGCATTGCATTACGCCTTGCCATTGGCGGCGGCAGGTAGCCTAGTGGTTAGAGCATTGGGCCAGTAACCAAAAGTTTGCTGGATCAAATCCCCGAGCTGACATGTTAAAAATCTGTTGTTCTGCCCCTGAGGGGTAAGTTGAGCCAAAGGGGTAAGCCACCCATTTTTATTGGAAACCATATACAAAATGTATCAATTGACAAAATATTTAATAGTTTAACTTAGGCAAGTCAGTTAAGAACAAATTCTTATTTACAATAACAGCCTACCAGGGAGCAGTGGGTTAACTGACTTGCCTAAGTTAAACTATTAAATATTTTGTCAATTGATACATTTTGTATATGGTTTCCAATAAAAATGGGTGGCTCAACTTACCCCTTTGGCTCAACTTACCCCACTCTCCCTATACAGTCATGCCCAGTTTACTTGCAGGTGCCTACTCACTGTTTCCATGAGAAGAAACAGTTCAGTCTGCAATGACGATAACTTCCCCCTGAAGCCCACCCTCACCATGCAAACTATATTAATCCTATGCTACAGTACAGATTTGATCCACCTGCACTGGAACATGAGTGGGGCTGAGGTGTGATGCTGACACATACGGCTAACCTCAACAGCCCACCCAAACCAGGTCTAAAGTGTAATGTTAGGCCTGACCTGACCACAGCACTCCTCTCCTGAAACTCTGCCTTGCAGACACACATTTCCACAAGTCAGATCAGACCTTTAGCAGCATCATTATTGTAAACACGACTGGTCCCAATATAACCTCATTTCTGACGACTAAATTGCTGGGGGTGGATTAGATAGACAATGATCTCACATGATGCCTGCCGGTCTTGGCCTTTTCCAGTAGAGCGGGTCACTTCTGTTTAAAATCATCTCTGAGCTAAATGTCAGTGACACCATCTCTATTTGCTGGAGATTCAAACACTGTGTCTAGATGAAGGTATCATGTTTATGAATGCCATTGTAAATAAGACCGGTAAAATCATGTCACACAAGCAATTAACAAAGGTGTATGGAGATGTATGCTCAATACAAAAGTATAACCAACTCATCACAGCTCTGCCACAAAAATGGAACAGGCAATTACTTTGTCGACCTCCAATGAAAAACCATGCATAGCTTACAATGAGTATCAGTTTCACTTAAAGGAAAATTCCACCCATAAACGATATTTGGTTATTTGTTTCATTAGTCCATTGTTGATATAGTCCCAAAATGATTTGCATGGCAACAATAAAGTTTTCAAGATATCTAACTTTCAAAATACAGACATACAGCCTCGTATGATTCATTTTGCCTCATATGATGCAAAACGCGGCATCATATGATGCAAAACGCGGCATCATATGATGCAAAATCCATTATACCGGCTGTATGTGTGTATTTTGAAAGTTATATATCTTGAAAACTTGATTGCTGTCATGCAAAATAGGACAATAAGATAAGAATGTTATTTGATTAATATTCTCCAATTCTATCTGCTAATTTCATTTTTTTTTTATTACGTATAAAAAACACTGTCTCAGGATATGGCTCTACTGTGCTGTTTGTCACGTCTTGAAAATAAGTAGATATAATGATTCTCTTTTATTAAAGGGAAGTGTGGTTTCATATATATTTCCACATTAGTTGGAATGATACTGTGAAATTGTGAAAATTATGATAATGCGCTTTTAATGTAAGGACTGTTTGAAAAGACTGCCTGAAATGTCAGCTTGTAAGTTAAAAAAGACCAGTAACAAAGAGAGTTTGCCCTCCTCTCTGCCAAAGGCAGCTAGTTTTAAGGTTACACATTCCTCCCATTAGGCCCCTCTCTCAGTCCACTCCCAAACAGTCATAGCAAAATTCTTGCTTGAGATATTGCATTTTGCTAAGAGCTATTTTCATTTATTTTTGACCATTTCAATTTAAAACAATCACAGTAAGGTACCTACTTTACCGAACTGTAACATACCGTTATAACAACCATGTGCTCTTGAAACAGATCAAATGATATTTCTGGTATTTTCTTTCACTCCTGTTTTTCTTTCATCGCTATGGTCACATTACAGTCTAGAAACTTCGAGGGTACTTTCTCTCTAACTTGTAGGTGCGGAGGCTTATATATTTCACATTACAATCAATGTACTATAATATGTCTTATTCAGAAACCACAATGTGACAAAACAAGGCAATGGATTTCACAGTGGTCTCGATTAAATCTCCAATCCATTAAATCATTTTGGAAAGACAGGGGCTTATAATTGATGATTTCATGCTTTTTACTTGCTTATTGAATCAATGGTCAATCGTCTTGGTAAATTTATATCCCCAGAGCTAGAACACAGTGAGTCATTGTGGACATGGTCCATTGCCCCCTGTACTAATATGACATGGCATTGCAGGGTGGGAAATAACCACAATGATAAACCACAACGCTTGTCAATTCTCCTCATAGCCATGCAGACTTGATCTAATGACTGACGTCCATGACAAGTTGGTTTGTAATAGATCTTCAGTATGACATCATTTGTGCACAGGCCAACTATAAAGATGGGAATCCGTCTGGCTGATTTGTACATTTTGTCACAATCAATCAATCAATCAATCAATCAATCAAATGTATTTATAAAGCACTTTTTACATCAGCCGATGTCACAAAGTGCTATACAGAAACCCAGCAATGCAGGTGTAGAAGCACGGTGGCTAGGAAAAACTCCCTAGAAAGGCAGGAACCTAGGAAGAAACCTAGAGAGGAACCAGGCTTTGAAGGGTGGCCAGTCCTCTTCTGGCTGTGCCGGGTGGAGATTATAAGAGAACATGGCCAAGATGTTCAAATGTTCATAGATGACCAGCAGGGTCAAATAATAATAATCACAGTGGTTGTAGAGGGTGCAACAGGTCAGCACCTCAGGAGTAAATGTCAGTTGGCTTTTCATAGCCGAGACAGTAGGTGCGGTAGAGAGAGAAAGTCGAAAACAACAGGTCTGGGACAAGGTAGCACGTCCGGTGAACAGGTCAGGGTTCCATAGCCGCAGGGAGAACAGTTGAAACTGGAGCAGCAGCACGACCAGGTGGACTGGGGACAGCAAGGAGTCATCAGGCCAGGTAGTCCTGAGGCATGGTCCTAGGGCTCAGGTCCTCCGGGAGAAGAGAGAAGAGAGAAAGAGGGAGAGAGATAATTAGAGGGAGCATACTTAAATTCACACAGGACACCGGATAAGACAGGAGAAATACTCCAGATATAACAGACTGATCCTAGCCCCCCCGACACATAAACTATTGCAGCATATATACTGGAGGCTGCGACAGGAGGGGTCGGGAGACGCTGTGGCCCCGTCTGACGGACCACACACTTTTATATTTTATTCTATTAAATTGTCTTCACTTTCAAGAATCACTATTGGTTCATGTTAAAAAAAGTTGCAATATTTTGAAGGTAGTTTTTCTAATAAAGAGAAGAAGTGATAGTCAGGGCTAATCCCAAACTGCTCCACAAAAACACCTCAAAACTCACAGGGCTGTTGTCATCTTTACCCTCTGCAGTATTTGTGTGTCTTCGATAGCCATTATACACATGACATAGACTGACCAGGTGAAATAATGATCCCTTATTGATGTCACTTGTTAAATCCCCTTCGATCAGTGTAGATGAAGGGCTGTAGACAGGTCAAGTAAGGATTTTTAAGACTTGAGACAATTGAGACATGGATTGTGTTTGTGTGCAATTCAGAGGGTGAATTGGCGAGGCAAAGGATTTAAGTGCCTTTGAACGGGGTATGGTAGAATCTGACAGGCGCACCGGTTTGTGTCAAGAACCGCAATTCTGCTGGGTTTTTCATGTTCAACAGTTTCCCTTGTGTTTCAAGAATGGACTGGTCCACCACCCAAAGTACAGTGCCTTGCGAAAGTATTCGGCCCCCTTGAACTTTGCGACCTTTTGCTACATTTCAGGCTTCAAACATAAAGATATAAAACTGTATTTTTTTTGTGAAGAATCAACAACAAGTGGGACACAATCATGAAGTGGAACGACATTTATTGGATATTTAAAACTTTTTTAACAAATCAAAAACTGAGAAATTGGGCGTGCAAAATTATTCAGCCCCCTTAAGTTAATACTTTGTAGCGCCACCTTTTGCTGCGATTACAGCTGTAAGTCGCTTGGGATATGTCTCTATCAGTTTTGCACATCGAGAGACTGAAATCTTTTCCCATTCCTCCTTGCAAAACAGCTCGAGCTCAGTGAGGTTGGATGGAGAGCATTTGTGAACAGCAGTTTTCAGTTCTTTCCACAGATTCTCGATTGGATTCAGGTCTGGACTTTGACTTGGCCATTCTAACACCTGGATATGTTTATTTTTGAACCATTCCATTGTAGATTTTGCTTTATGTTTTGGATCATTGTCTTGTTGGAAGACAAATCTCCGTCCCAGTCTCAGGCCTTTTGCAGACTCCATCAGGTTTTCTTCCAGAATGCTCCTGTATTTGGCTCCATCCATCTTCCCATCAATTTTAACCATCTTCCCTGTCCCTGCTGAAGAAAAGCAGGCCCAAACCATGATGCTGCCACCACCATGTTTGACAGTGGGGATGGTGTGTTCAGCTGTGTTGCTTTTACGCCAAACATAACGTTTTGCATTGTTGCCAAAAAGTTCAATTTTGGTTTCATCTGACCAGAGCACCTTCTTCCACATGTTTGGTGTGTCTCCCAGGTGGCTTGTGGCAAACTTTAAACAACACTTTTTATGGATATCTTTAAGAAATGGCTTTCTTCTTGCCACTCTTCCATAAAGGCCAGATTTGTGCAATATACGACTGATTGTTGTCCTATGGACAGAGTCTCCCACCTCAGCTGTAGATCTCTGCAGTTCATCCAGAGTGATCATGGGCCTCTTTGGCTGCATCTCTGATCACTCTTCTCCTTGTATGAGCTGAAAGTTTAGAGGGACGGCCAGGTCTTGGTAGATTTGCAGTGGTCTGATACTCCTTCCATTTCAATATTATCGCTTGCACAGTGCTCCTTGGGATGTTTAAAGCTTGGGAAATCTTTTTGTATCCAAATCCGGCTTTAAACTTCTTCACAACAGTATCTCGGACCTGCCTGGTGTGTTCCGTGTTCTTCATGATGCTCTCTGCGCTTTTAACGGACCTCTGAGACTATCACAGTGCAGGTGCATTTATACGGAGACTTGATTACACACAGGTGGATTGTATTTATCATCATAAGTCATTTAGGTCAACATTGGATCATTCAGAGATCCTCACTGAACTTCTGGAGAGAGTTTGCTGCACTGAAAGTAAAGGGGCTGAATAATTTTGCACACCCAATTTTTCAGTTTTTGATTTGTTAAAAAAGTTTGAAATATCCAATAAATGTCGTTCCACTTCATGATTGTGTCCCACTTGTTGTTGATTCTTCACAAAATAATACAGTTTTGTATCTTTATGTTTGAATCCTGAAATGTGGCAAAAGGTCGCAAAGTTCAAGGGGGCCGAATACTTTCGCAAGGCACTGTATATCCAGCTAACGTGACACAACTATGGACATTATTGTTTTGTACACTCGGGGTATTTTCTTAAATTGCATTTTGCATGTTCACTACCACATCTCTGAAAGCAGCTGATGCACAGATGTAGCCAGCCTCCTGGTTCTGCAACCATACTGAATCCCATGTGGGAACCATTGATTTACTGAGTGTAACATCATTAAAACTTGAAATGAAACTATATACCAGGGACACAGTCATTTGTAGAGTGGTTGAAAATACCAGGTCCAGCCATCCTACCGATTGCCTAAGAATACATTTCAGTAGAGCTTGATAATGACATCTGGAGGATGACATTCATTATTAAAACCTAAGAAAATGACTCAAATTTCCTGCAGCTCAACTTTCACCTCTTATTCAACTAGCAATGTACATTGATTCACCAGTGTCACCAGTTACCTTAGGATTTCCACTTTTTATTCATGGGAATTCAGTAGCTAAATATCACTCTGAAGGAGTTTGTCCTAAAGGAAATGTAACATGTTCAGGGATGGTGCAAGATGCTGTAATATCAACCACATAATGCAGCCCAGGCTGTTTTAAATAGTGGCTGCTCAATAATCCCAAAATATCATGATTGTTAATGAGTTATTAAGACAACATTTAGGTCAATAAACTTCCTTTACATACAATTTCTACAGGCACACAGTGCACAGAGACAGTGCTAAAAATGCTTGTGCACATGTATGTTTAAGGATTTGGATTTTTGTAGCCCCTCGAGGTGGGGATGCATTCCTGGCCTTTTTCCAAGCTGGAATATTTTTTCAGAGGGAACTAATACAGTGACAGCTCCCCTACAGGTTTATTGGTGTACTTTTATAGGGGTGATACAATGGGTTCGAATTGAGCGTATTAATCATCTCCACCTGAAACGGTCGGAGTTCAGTTGTTTTCCGTATATCCATTATCCTCCCTTATCAATTTGGAAGCCAAACATTTTTGTTTGGATTGTCAATAGCGCTTGAAGTGCTTCTTGATTGAGCCTTTTCGTTGTAAACAACATATGGATTGTTGAACATTACGTTTACTTGAAATGCTGATATGAATTGCCTCTCTGCAGATGCTCATGTGTCCTTATGTCTGATATTCAGGGCCTGGGACTCCCAGTTTCCGTGGAAACAGTAAAGGTTACTCAACTCAAAACACTACAGCTGTGCAAGTGGGCAGAGGAGCTAAAGCTGGCGTCAGTTGATGACGGCTCTTCTAACGATGTTAGGTTTAAAATGAATTACACAACATTAATGCGCATTACATTTTATGGAACTGCACTCGTCTAGACACTGTTTTAAATTAGTTTTATATTTTTGAATCAGACAATTGGTCCAGTGTGATGACATTGGGCTCCGTTCAATCACACTCACATTACAGTATTTACAACATGCCAGATATTGTCGAAGATTATTGTTACAAGTCTATGATTGCAAGGAGCCAGGGACAGTAGTAGAAACTCATTAATGTTGCAAAATGCAGGAATGATTGAACGCAGCTAATTTTTCTGCTCTTACCATTATCATGTAAATCCTCTCCCCACTATGACAGACGATGCAGCTATTATTCTCAGACGATAAACTTGCAGTATGGAAAAGTGGGCAATGCTTTGTAACTTGCACGCTAGGTGTACAAGCCTCTGTGACAACAAACTGCACAAAACATGCACACATTGGGAGATGCGGAGAGGGAAAATAAACAAGCTGATGTATATTCCAACGACACCATGAGCAGAGACAGCGAGAAGGGCCCAGGGGAGAGTACTCATGAAGTGCAGTGGGTCTGGACGACAGCTTGACTGCCAGAGGTGACAGAAGAGAGGTCACTGTTACTGATGACTGGAGTATACAGGCCAAGGGTGGAGTAATGCTTTTAGAATAAACCCTATCTGCTTATATATCCTACGATCCCCACCCCCCCACTGCCACCCTCACCCCATCATATCTCCAAACATGGTTTCTATTCTGGTCTGGCGGAGGCTCCTCTTTGGAGGGGATAGCAGAGGGGCAATGTGCGATGTGGCGCGTCCTGGTCGTTAGGCGTTTCGGCTGCAGCACTTGACTGATGTGAGGAGACAGAGGAGCGGCGAGCGGGGCTCCAAGTATGACAGCGGCCACCAGAGGTCCTTTGTGCTAGCCGTTCCTCGTCTCTTCCTCTCTGGAACCATTCAGATACCCTAATTCGATTACGAGCCAGACCTAGGCTACAGAATAGAGGTCCTGTGATCTGAGCTCTGCTGTGTCTAACACAGGGTCAGAGGGTCACTGCTGGCAGAAAGCTGGGAGCAGCAAGGCCATGGAAGAATCCTGCAACCGTACTCATAGTAAGGCCTCAGGAGTCTAAGGTCCCCATTGCACATTTGAATCCATCTAATTATGTCTGAAAGTGTTATCTGGTCCTGTGGCGTGTTTAGCAGCCTCTGAACCAACGCACAGTCACCTCATACAAAGCGTAAGTCACGCTCATGTGTACTGTCACTGGAGGGAATAATAATAGTACTAATATTATTATAATCCACTTGGTGTCCGGCAGTGATAGCTGACCAAGTGGATTATAATGATATTAGTACTATGAACGGGATGAACGGGAGGGTGTGCTTGTAAGTGTTTGTGTGACTCTGGGACGATGACAGCCGTTGTGAAAAGAAGGAAACAAGACAGACCAGTTGGAAGGGTTAAGGTGGAACCAATAGGATGGAAGGATCAGATGAATCATGACAGCCCCGCTGATGACTCATCCCCCATCTCCACAAACACACACTGTGTTTAAAGATTCTCTGCTTCTTTCGGGTGATCACGTTTGAACGGTGAGAGCAGCTGTGTTATTGTCTAATTATTATTGTCTGATGTGTCGTTCACGCTAATGTTACCTCGAACAGATCTATATTTGGTTTCCAATAGGGATACCTTGAAACTGAGCATATTGCAATGCGTCTGTGAGGCTGTCCTGACCTATTTGCTTGGGTTCTTGACTGTTTGTTGTGTCATGTCGTGGTCTCATGTGACAGGAATCCAGCTCGACACAACAAAGTATACCTATTAATATCATAATCTCTTCTTAACATTATTATTGTTTCTAAGGAGTCTCCCATTGCCTTCTTTTTTTGTGACTAGTGAACGTGCATTGAAGGGTAGGTCCAAAATGTGTCCATAATCCCCAGAGTCTCTTCTCAGAAACTACAACAGCCTTTGGGATTACGTGTAACTATTCCTCCACGTAACCAACAGCAGTAACAAGCTGACACAGAGGTGTTTCCAACTTTGTCTAACTTTATGGTCCAAAAAAAAACAGGGCAACATCGCAACATCACTGGATTGCTCTGACCCCTTATGAACAAACATTTCAATCTCCCCCCCCCCCCCCAAAAAAAATAGTGCTGCCATCTAAAATTAGCAGGAAATTAGGCATGAAAATATATGATGGCACCAGATATACTCTCACAATGCACACAATGTCTTATGCTTAAAAGGAGACCATTAAAATAATGAAAATGAATCAAAGGGAATTGATCACGCAAGAGAAGATATTTAGAAAGTACCATTAATTAAATTGGTAATGCTGCTAAAGTGCCCAGAGCCTGTGGAGAAAGGCATTTTATCTCCCTCTAAATGTGATATGGTGTTACATGATCATTTGACTATAACGTAATATAATGTCTTATTTGTTCCACAACTGCTGGTTCCTCATTTTATGAGTAAAGCATATGAATCCATCCATCACTCACTTTCTTGATAGTGGAACACAGGTAACTAACTGAAAGTTGTACCATAACAGCATGATTGCAGCGCAATTTTGGGCCTGAATAAGCCTGAAGAAAAACCTAGTTTAAAATTTCTACAATTATTCGCCACGTGCACAGGACACGACAGGTGTAAAACAGTACAGGGAAATTCTTACCTTAAGAGCTCTTTCCAACAATGCAGTGATAAGAATAATAATAATATAGATAATAATAGAACATAGAATACAAAATCAAAGTAAGAATAAAAAACACAATAACTATGATGAGAACCTAATATGTTACTGCTAATAATAGCAGATTTCAAAAGCATAAATTATCACAAATTCCCCATAGATAACTGCTGCAATTGCAGGTTTTCATGTCTCAGTAGGGGGAGATCAGAATTGAGAGCAAGGTAAAAGGCAAAACAGAACAGTGTTATGTTATATGTTCAGTCAAATAATCATTTATATGCACCCAATCCTGAAATATTAAAGCTCCCATTCAGTCATTTTAATTGTATGTTTAAATAATCCCTGTATGTCTAATAAATCACTGTGTGGGTTTATTTAATGAAAATGACTCCAAAATATATTTTTTATCATTTGTTTCCCAGAGCATTCTTTTGCCATTGAAATACTCAGTCTGATTGTGTGGGCTTGTTGAAACAAATGTAAATATTTGCACACAGTGCCCTGATTGGCGGATAGGATTATCTCGACCAGGGTTTGAGTAATATATATATATATGTATATATATATATAAATAATAACATACAGTGCATTCGGAAAGTATTCAGACCCCTTGACTTTTTCCACATTTTGTTACGTTACAACTTTATTCTAAAATGGATTACATTGTTTTTTTCCTCTTCAATCTACACCATAATAACAAAGCAAAAACAGTTTTTTTTAAAGCTGCATACATGTTTGGTACCCTTCCTGAGATCTGTGTCTCGACACAATCCTGTCTCACAGCTCTACATAAAAATTCCTTCGACCTCATGGCTTGGTTTTTGCTCTGACACGCACTGTCAACTGTGGGACCTTATATAGTGTGTGCCTTTCCAAATAATGTCCAATCAATTGAATTTACCCCAAGTGGACTCCAACCAAGTTGTAGAAACATGTCAAGGATGATCAATGGAAACAGGATGCACCTGAGCTCAATTTCGAGTCTCATAGCAAAGGGTCTGAATACTTCTATTTTAATTTTGTATAAATTAGCAATAATGTCTAAAAACCTGTTTTTGCTTTGTCATTATGGGGCATTGTGTGTTGATTAACGAGGGTAAAAAAAATGATTTCATCCTTTTAAGAATAAGGCTGTAACGTAACAAAATGTGGGGAAAAGGAAGGGGTCTGAATACTTTCCGAATGCACTGTATATACATTACTGTTCAAAAGTTTGGGGTCACTTAGAAATGTCCTTGTTTTTGAAAGACAAGCTATTTATTTGTCCATTAAAATAACATCAAATTTATCAGAAGTACAGTGTAGACATCGTTAATGTTGTAAATGACTATTGTAGCTGGAAACGGCATATTTTTTTAATGGAATATCTATATAGGCGTACGGAGGCCCATTATCAGCAATCATTACTCCTGTGTTCCAAAGCTAATCCAAGTGTATAATTTAAAAAATATATATATCATTAGAAAAAACCTTTGCAATTATGTTAGCACAGCTGAAAACTGTTGTCTGATTAAAGAAGCAATAAAACTGGCCTTCTTTAGATTGGTTGAGTATCTGGAGCATCAGCATTTGTGGGTTCGATTACAGGCTCAAAATGGTGAAACGCTTAAGTTTATTCTTGTTCTGAGAAAGGAAGGCTATTCCATGCGAGAAATTGCCAAGAAACTGAAAATTTCGTACAACACTACTCCCTTCACAGAACAGGACAAACTGGCACTAACCAGAATAGAAAGAGGAGTGGGAGGCCCCGGTGCACAGCTGAGCAAGAGGATAAGTACATTAAAATGTCTAGTTTGAGAAACAGACAAGTCCTCAACTGGCAGCTTCATTAAATATTACCCTCAAAACACCAGTCTCAACGTCAACAGTGAAGAGGCGACTCCGGGATGCTGGATCTCGTTGAAGACTGAATGAGGCCCCCAGGGCAAAATTTGTTTGACACCCATTTTCAAAGTAGGAGGACACATTTAAGTGATAATACCAGAGAAGCTGGTGTTTAGAGGATATGTTGACATGGGTGTTGTTAATCGTCGAAGGCCTAACGACAGTAGCTGCATTTGCATATGTTTAAGCTGTTTCTAGTGACATTTATTTGGATACATCCTTAACAATGAGCTAATGAGGCACGATTTTTGCCTTGCATAGAAAATGTGCTCTCTCGTTAGGACACTATTGTTCAGAGGAGCTAGCCAGCAACACAACTAACACAATAACTTCAAACGGAAGCTGGGAAGACTGCAAACTAGCTGCATTTTGTTTCGTTTTACCTTTTTATTCAATTGACATTTCTTTGTATATATCCATTCAAATTATGCTGATTCATGATTTCGACTGGCTGAGAAAGGCTGCCTCATTGTCTGTCTCATCCTGACTCCCAACATGTTCATTACTATGCGACAGCTGGAGATCAAATTTGAATATTGAAACAATTTTGCAAATGTCGGAGAGACAGACAGCAAGGTTAATACAAATCTCTGCAGTTAAAAACTAAATCTTAATCTGAAATAAATGTTAGATAATCTCTAGATGCTTTTTATAGTGGAGATCAAGTTTATAAATTGCCTGGTTGGGCTGATGAGACAGTGGATTTGCACAGTCAGATGGAACAGAGTAAATAGGCATTTTTACATCATTAGATTTAACATGTGGTAACTTGTGGAATAGACACCGTCTGGAATGCGGTTTTAACCAATCAGCATTCAGGATTAGACCCCACCCATTGTATAAATGCAAATAAAAGATGGCTGGTTATTGTTCAGAATCATCAGATCTGATTATGATGTCATGCCGTGGGCCAAAAACTCCAGGCATTTTTTTCTAAAAGTTCTATCATAATTTATCATGATTTTCATCATTTCAAGTGTTATTTCGACATAGTGTGGGAGAATTATTTTTTTACAGGAAATGAAGTTTTTGACTGCACAGCCCCTTTAAAATAATACACCTACAGGACTATTTTTTTGTTTGAATGTGCATCAAAGTAAAGATCTCCAACTATTCCTTGGAATCAATTGGTTTTAAAAGTATTAGGAGATGAAGAGTGACTGCAGGTGATTCAGACGTGATAATGGTCTGTGTCTCTACCATTAAAACATCCACTGAAGTAACGTTCCCGCTAAACATAAGGGCCAAATGTCCGAAACCCTTTATTTTACGCACAGCAGCATAGCCTTGTGTTGCAAATCGTATCTGTCTATTAGACAATGTAAAATGACTTGATAAAATGTACATGTTCTATCAGCATCACTTCTAAAGTTGTAATAGTCTGTGGCGAGTGCTTGTTACGTGACATTATAAACGTAGGAAATCATTCCCAATGAATTGATGCTACAGGATGAGACATGGCAACCATGTGTCAGTCTATAAATTGGCGCAATGAAGTATTAAATAAACGTCAGCCCGTTAACCTTTAAAGGCAGCCCTGGGCTTCAGCATGGCTATTAGCTGCTCAATACATTTGATGCAGAATCTGAATTAAACTGACCCCCAAAGTTGTAGCTTTAATATAGCTCAGTTTACTGTAGTCATGTTTGGTGATTGTCTAAAAATGACAGGGCATGACAAGGGCCTGCAGGGCCAATTATCATCACAACAATCTACAGTGAATGGGAACGCCATACCCTGTTGGGCTCTCACAACATGGATCTGAAAGGTCAGGGTGGGGGGACTGATGGATAAAAGGTGGAGGAATGGGTGGGGTAGGATAAACTGATCAGCAGCACTACCATCTATTTCTGAGCGTTACAGCGGCAAACAAAATGTAAAACTCCTTGGCCCTCTTTACCCATTTGTGTAGTAACCATTTGCAGCTATAATATGTAGTAACCATTTACAGCTATAATATGTAGCCTATCAACTGCAACGAATTATCCTATTCTGCTCTGTGGGCGACTGAGATGAACCCCAACTCAGTAACAGAGAGATTCATTCAGAGTGCAATGGGAAAGGGAAAGTAACTGAACGGAATGATTACCTGACCTGTAACACTCATTTCCATTTCCGTCATCATGAAGTGCTTCGAGTGGCTATAAAGTACTTAAGTAAAAATACTTGAAAGTTCTACTTAATTAAGTCATTTTTGGGGGTATCTGTACTTTACTATTTATATTTTTGACTACTTTAACTTTTACTTCATTACATTCCTAAAGAAAATAATGAACTATTTACTCATACATTTTTCTTGACACCCAAAAGTTGCCTAATTCACACACTTATCAAGAGAACATCCCTGGTCATCCCTACTGCCTCTGATCTGGCAGACTCACTGTCACGTTCTGACCATAGTTATTTAGTATTTTCTTTCTGAGTTGGGTGGGCAGTCTATGTTTTCTGTTTCTATGTGGGGTTTCTTGTTTGGCCTGATATGGTTCTCAATCAGAGGCAGGTGTTAGTCATTGTCTCTGATTGGGAACCATATTTAGGTAGCCTGTTTTCTGTTGGGGTTTGTGGGTGGTTGTTTCTGTCATCACACAGTACTGGTTCAGTAATGGTCGCAGTTATTGTTTTGTATTTCTTAGTGTTCAGTTTATGTTTTATAATAAACGATATGGACCCTTACCACGCTGCGCATTGGTTCTTCCAATTACTCCTCCTCAGACGAAGAGGAGGAAAACCCTTACACTCACTAAACACATACTTAATTTGTAAATTATGTCTGAGTGTTGGAGCATGCCCCTGGCTATCCGTAAAACAATTTAAATACAAGAAAATGATGCCGTCTGGTTTGTTTTATATAAGGAAATATAAATTATTTGTACTTTTACTTTTGATACTTAAGTATATTTAAAACCAAATACTTTTAGACTTTTCCTCAAGTAGTATTTTACTTGGTGAGTCATTTTCTATTAAGGTATCTTTACTTTTACTCAAGTATGGCAATTGGGTACTTTTTCCAAAACTGCCCTCACCCACCTGGACAAAAATAATGCATATGTGAGGATGCTACACCTTCAATAGCACAGTACCCTGCAAGCTCACGGCCTTAGGACTGAATTCCTCCCTATGCAACTGTGTCCTGGACTTCCTGACGGGCCGTCTCCAGGTGGTGAAGGTAGGCAACATTACCTCCTCCACACTGATCATCAACACGGGGCCCCACAAGGGTGAGTCCTCGGTTCCCTTCTGTACTCCCTGTATACCCACAACTGTGTGGCCTCACACAGTTCCAACTCCATCATCAAGTTTGCTGACGACATGACAGTAGTAGGCCTGATTACCAACAACAACGAGACAGCCTATAGAGAGGAGCTGGAATGGTCCAACCACACAGACATCATGGTGAAGAAGGCACAACAGGAGGCTGAAGAAATTCTTCCACCCAGCAAGCATCTTTCTTTGAAATCAAATCCAATAAAATCCTTTACCAGTCATGATCATTATGAAATATGAAGACTTTGGGACCTAGCCTCAGTAATGTTAAGAAAACATCAATTTAAGAAGATATCCAGTTAATATTTATGTTTGGACTGTCCAGTTGTGATTAAGTACAATATACTTGACGATACCTAACACTGATAAACAAATGATAACTGTACAGAATGAATATGCACGTATTTGATTACAAATGTCCATGCTTCATCCAGAAATTTAAAAAAGCCTGCTGAAATACCTTAATTCACTCAAAATGTTATGTTAATGGTATGGGATTATTGGCAATAAATGACACAACTCATGACAAAGTAGATAATCTAGGTGCTGGGTACAACATTAAGTCTAAAAGAAGAATATTGAAATTACTGTCTACAAACAAAAAGGCGTTCTGTGTGTTAGTGTGTTCTGTCCTTGTATCACCCACGTAACTTTTATGATTCAATTGGGCCCTCTGCTGTTCAAGAAGAGAACTACAAATGCTCCCATCACCAAATCTTTTCTAAGGGCTGAGTGTTTGCAACTGTAATTTCAAGAAGCAAATAAAGGGTAAAACACTTAATTCATTTTTTATTAATTAACTTCAATCAATATATACTTAAGCAAACAAGAAACAAAAAGTATACTTCATTCACATTGGGCTATGCATATTTAAAACAGTTGGGATACATTTATTTTGTCAATTATTTCTACACATGTAGATTTTTTACTTAATAGTAAAATAATTTAAGGGATCAATACATTTATATATTGCTTCCCCAGTATCTGCATGAACTAAGTGTCTTTGGCCAAGTGTTTTTGGTTGACCCCGCTGGATAGAAAAAGGAGGAATCGGGAACACGCTGCATTCAAATTCAGGTCTTAGTTATTCTATTGTACTGGAACTAATACATATTAGCATTTTAGGACACACTGTGAAAAACTCTCTTGGCTGCTGGCTCTGTCACTTTCAGACATGCTCAGAGCAGACAGAAAGGGGAAGGGTAGCTCTTGACTTGAACCACAGGGGTTCTCTGTAAAGGGAGAGTAATCCAAAAGGCACAGACACACCCCTTGACTTTCAATTGGCACTGTTGACCTCTATGTATTCTCTCCTGATTGGCTCTGTGGTGCACAGTCTGGCAGTCTGACCAAAGTGCGAGAGGTATGAGGAGAGACATCCTCCTTTGTATTTATGGGAACAAATATTTCCTAACACTTTGGATCCTATTCTTGGACAGTTAGTAGACAATGCATCAATGCAAAACATGTTTATTTAAACTAATTATTGTCCATGAGTAACCTCCACCTTGTGGGTGTTTGGGCCAATAAAGTGCCAACTCAATTCTACCACTGACTAGTCTCTCATGCCCCTATGAACGGGGACACAGGGCAATAGTTTTTAATCTAAACCAGCACTTTTTTACAGGAGTACACTAAACTCTAATTGGGGGTATTTTCTTGACACACAGTAGCAGTTTACCAGATAAGAAGTCAAGAAGATCAAAAAATAGATTGTTGTAAGGGTGTATTACATCCTGTGCTGGCCCCATTGTCATATCCATTCTGGATTCTGAGTGGTAAAATCATAGCTGAAAAATGCCTCTATGTATGTGTATACATTTTCCGCCAAGACAGAACTGCCAAAGGGGGTGGAGTTTGCCTGCAGAGTTCTGTCATGATATCCAGGTCTGTGCCCAAACAGTTTGAGCTTCTACTTTTAAAAATCCACCTTTCCAGAAATAAATCTCTCACTGTTGCCGCTTGTTACAGACCCTCCTCAGCCCTCAGCTGTGCCCTGGACACCATATGTGAATTAATTTCCCCCCATTTATCTTCATAGTTTGTACTGTTAGGTGAACTAAACTAAACTAAACTAAACTTAACACCCGAGCCGTCCAACAATCTAAACTAGATGCCCTCAATCTCACCCAAATTATCATGGAACCTACCAGGTACAACCCCAAATCCGTAAACTCGGGCACCCTCATAGATATCATCCTGACCAACCTGTCCTCTAAATACACCTCTGCTGTCTTCAACCAGGATCTCAGCGATCACTGCCTCATTGCCTGCGTCCGTAATGGGTCCGTGGTTGAACGACCACCCCTCATCACAATCAAACGCTCCCTAAAACACTTCTGCGAGCAGGCCTTTCTAATCGACCTGGCCCGGGTATCCTGGAAAGATATTGACCCTATTCTGTCAGTAAAGGATGCCTAGTTGCTCTTTTTAAAAGTGCTTTCCTCACCATATTAAATAAGCATGCCCCATTCAAAAAATGTAGAACCAGGAACAGATATAGCCCTTGGTTCACTCCAGACCTGACTGCCCTTGACCAGCACAAAAACATCCTGTGGAGTACTGCATTAGCATCGAATAGCCCCCGTTATATGCAACATTTCAGGGAAGTTATTAACCAATATACACAGGCAGTTAGGAAAGCAAAGGCTAGCTTTTTCAAACAGAAATTTGCATCCTGTAGCACAAACTCCAAAAAGTTCTGGGACACTCTAAAATCCATGGAGAATAAGTGCACCTCCTCCCAGCTGCCCACTGCACTGAGACTAGGAAACACTGTCACCACTGATGAATCCACGATTATCGAGAATTTCAATAATCATTTTTCTACGGCTTCCTTGCTTTCCACCTGGCTACCCCTACCCCAGTCAACAGCTCTGCACCCCCCACAGCAACTTGCCCAAGCCTCCCCCATTTCTCCTTCACCCAAATCCAAAAGAGATTGAAAATAAATTTAAATATATACAAAAAAATAAAAAAATACAAAAAGTACACGAGAACGACAAATCACGTCTGCACTGCTACGACATCGTGGTTGAATGTGAGATTCTACAATAAAACAGTGGATAAACAAATACATTTTCACTAAATGTCAATAAGGTGGTCACCAAAATACATAAACTGTTTAAAAACAATGTGGCTATGTCTAAAATTCCCAATACTTTACATTATGAGATTTAGCGATCACAGGAGGTTGGTGGCAGCTTAGTTGTGGAGAGCGGGCTCATAGTAATGGCTGCAATGGAATGAAAGGAATGGTGTCGAACTCATCAAACACATGGTCTCCATGTCTCCAGTCTCCTCTGAACAGTTGATGTTGAGATGTGTCTGTTACTTGACCTCTGCGAAGCATTTATTTGGACTGCAATTTCTGAGGATGGTAACTCTAATGAACTTATCCTCTGCAGCAGAGGTAACTCTGGGTCTTCATTTCCTGTGGGGTCCTCATGAGAGACAGTTTCATCATAGCGCTTGATGGTTTTTGCGATTGCGCTTGAAGAAACTTTCAAAGTCCTTGACATTTTCCGTATGGACTGGCCTTCATGTCTTAAAGTAATGATGGACTGTAGTTTCTCTTTGCTTATTTGAGCTGTTCTTGCCACAATATGGACTTGGTATTTTACCAAGTAGGGCTATCTTCTGTATACCAAACCTACCTTGTCACAACACAACTGATTGGCTAAAATGCATTAAGAAGGAAAGACATTTCCCAGATTAACTTTTAATCTGAATTCCAGGTGACTACCTCATGAAGCTTGTTGAGATGCCAAGAGCCAAAGCTGTCATCAAGGCAAAGGGTGGTTACTTTGAAGAATCTCAGATATAAAATATATTTTGATTCGTTTTTTTGGTTACTGCATGATTCCATATGTGTTATTTCATAGTTTTAATGTCTTCACTTTTATTTTACAATGTAGAAAATAGAAAAACCCCTGGAATGAGTAGGTGTGTCTAAACTTTGGACTGGTACTTTATATATGTTTTAAATGACCCATATCACAATCCTCATACCTCTTCACAAAAATGTACCTAAATACATTTTGGAAGAAGGATTTTAATCACAATAGACATAAGAATGATTTTTTCCAGTTAGAAATAGTAGGCCATGCCTCAAATAACTTTTCATCAGAAAAACAAACCCTCAAATGCACTATTGCATTTTGTAAGTTGTCTGCAGGTGGCTTGTTGTGAATGCACTTAAATATCAAGTCAATATCAGGTTATGTAAACTGGGTTCTAATACTCAACATAGAAGGATTTGTCTTAATGTATAGTATATGAAAGTGATGCTGTGAAAAGGATTATTTCACAATATCAAGCTCACTCTGAATGACAAATCACTGCCTATTACTGTGATTAAAAAGAGCATATGAAACATTGTTTTTCATGAGGCCTACCTGTGCTCCTTTAAGCACCTCTGTTCAAACCTCTCCTGTCCTTGATCCATACCACATACAGACATTTGCGGATCTTTTCAGTGTTGACTTTGTTGTTCTTAAGCCATTTTGCCACAACTTTGGAAGCATGCTTGGGGTCATTGTCCATTTGGAAGACCCATTTGCGACCAAGCTTTAACTTCCTGACTGATGTCTTGAGATATTGCTTCAATATATCCATATAATTTTCCTACCTCATGATGCCATCTATTTTGTGAAGTGCACCAGTCCTCCCTGCAGCAAAGCACCCCCACAACATGATGCTGCCACCCTGTGCTTCACGGTTGGGAAGGTGTTCTACGGCTTGCAAGCCTCCCCCTTTTTCCTCCAAACATAACGATGGTCATAATGGCCAAACAGTTCTATTTTTGTTTCATCAGACGAGAGGACATTTCCCCAAAAAGTATGATCTTTGTCCCCATGTGCAGTTGCAAACCATAGTCTTTCTTTTTTTATGGCGGTTTTGGAGCAGTGGCTTCTTCCTTGCTGAGATGCCTTTCAGGTTATGTCGATATAGGACTTGTTTGTGGAGGTCAACAATTTTTTTTCTGAGGTCTTGGCTGATTTCTTTTGATTTTCCCATGATGTCAAGCAAAGCGGCACTGGGTTTGAAGGTAGGCCTTGAAATACATCCACAGGTACACCTCCAATTGACTCAAATTATGTCAATTAGCCTATCAGAAGCTTCTAAAGCCATGACATAATGTCCTGGAATTTTCCAAGCTGTTTAAAGGCACAGTCAACTTAATGTATGTAAACGTCTGGCCCACTGGAATTGTGATACAGATTATTTCACTTATAATTCACTGTATGTAAACAATTGTTGAAAAAGTTACTTGTGTCATGCACAAAGTAGATGTCCTAACCAACTTGCCAAAACTATAGTTTGTTAACAAGAAAGTTGCGGAGTGGTTGAAAAATGAGTTTTTAATGACTCCAACATAAGTGTATGTAAACTTTCGACTTCAACTGTACATTGAGTTATATGTCTGTCATATTGAAGAATCTAGCTACAAGTTAACCCTGATCAATGAAATGGATAGGTCTAAAAAAAGAAAGACAGTCGTGCAAAATTACTTGAGTATTTCAACAACTCTTGTCTTCAAACTTGTTAGGCAATCATATGTACCTACGGGGGAATGATGGCCAGCCACACAGGAGGGTGATTTTCACTTAGGAGATGGAGGCCATGCCGAAATCAACATACACTTCTTTTGGCATGGGATTGTCAAGGATGTGGACAGCTGGGCAAGTGAAATAACCTTTTGTTTGTTGATCACATTCTATTATATCAGAAATTATGATGATCTCATTGAATGTCGTATCAGAGAGAACACAATGTTTCAATTTATCACCTTGTGCTTAAAGGTCAGTACCAGTCTAGCCTGACAGAAGTTTGAGAGGGTGAAGACTGTGGCGCAGGAGTTAAAGCCCATCAGTTGTTTCAACATGGCACAAGATCGGTAAGTGTCACAGTTCAAATTTTGCCCTGATAAGTTATTTTGTAATGGTTGATATATTTTACCACTGCAGAGTTCAATATTTTAGGTTGTGTGTCATTATCCTTACAAATATGAAAATCTGCATACTGAATGACACAGATATACGGGTTGTCACGCCCTGACCGTAGAGAGCGTTTTATGTCTCTATTTTGGTTTGGTCAGGGTGTGATTTGGGTGGGCAGTCTATGTTCTATAATTTTCTATTTCTATGTGTTTGGCCGGGTGTGGTTCTCAATCAGAGGCAGCTGTCTATCGTTGTCTCTGATTGAGAACCATACTTAGGTACCCTTTTCCCCCACCTGTTTTGTGGGAAATTAACTTTGTCTTCGTTCAGGGCACATAGCCAAAAGCGTCACGGTTTGGTATTGGGTCTTCGTTTTGTCTGCGTCATTTTTGAATAAAGAGGAAATGTATGCTTACCATGCTGCACCTTGGTCCAGTCCTTCAGCCAGCCGTGACACGGGTAAGAGTTAAGTAATCTTCTCTCTAACATGTTAGAGGTGGACCTCATTTGGACCCTTCACGAAATCCAGGAATGGCAACAGCTGGTGTCTGATGGCGACCGATTTATTTTACCAAGTGGATGGAGGCAATACACATTAAGGTCTGTAAAGGAAGAGAATGTGCTTAACTCCCTTCTGTATCCCATTTAAAAAGGGTGCTTGGAACCAAAAATAGATTTTCTTTTGTGTTATACCCATCAAGGACAACACTGGTGAGGCCACCTCCAAGGCGATGGACATCTTCAACACCCATGGTTCTCCTAAGTGACAGAGGTCGTGAACTCTGGAACAAGGTACGGAGGTTATATTCTATCACCAATGTTTTGTTTTTTTTACAGTTTTAATTTTTCATTGTTACATAATCAGACATTTCAATATCTTCCATTGCCAATAGATATCCCTTTCCACCCCCTCCTCCAAGTTTGGATGAACAAACCAACCACACCCCTAAGACTGCCATGGGCAAGTCCCTTGACGGGTTCCAGGTATGGTGGGAGGACCAACTGAAGGTCATTCTCTTTGCACACAACAGCAGCAGAGTACTCACCCTATTGCCTGCTGTATGGACAGGAGCTGCAACTGTTGACTGAGGTTAACATTGCAATAGTTTATACAATTATTGGATATACTGTAGTATTTCAAATGTGTGATTGACATCTAGTTGTTTGTCTCTTGCTATTTTTGTATGGACAAGGCACAGGAGAAACAGAAGGAGAGCAACCGGAGGAGAATCAAGGAGGTGACCGACATCCGGGCGAATGACTTGGTTTAGAAGAAGGAGGAAAGGAGGCGAGACCTGAGAATCCTTGCTGCTCTGTTGCTCCTAGCTTGGGTCACCACCCATAAGGTTGATTATAAAAATCTCAGATGACAACTATTTGCCTCCTCGCAATGGCCGGCATCGCCATGCTGTCAGCAGTACCAACACTGGCCCAGGGGTTTCTCCAAATAGTCAATGTCAAGGCTAAGTACTGGGTCACATTAAGTAACCTCTGCTGCCAGGTAGGTACTGATAAGGTGTATGACTCCAGTGGTCGTGACACCACACCAGAGTTTCTATCACAACTCACCTCATCTTTTCCAGGGACCATCCCTTTACCTTCCTCATCCACCTCACTTACATAAAACATTAGACAGGTATCCTTTCTTTTCTGTTTGCCATTAACATTATTGCATGTCTAATCAAACAGTTAAATTAAACCATTCACTAACTGTATTTTTTTTACTTAACCTGTATGTTTGCTCGTTTACTTCTCTGCCTTCTACCCTGTTCCCTTTACACTGCTCCTGTTCTCCAGGATCTAGGGGTTCTACCCAAAACCCAGACGTGGATCCACCTGATGTCCTCCATTACCAACCACCCTCCAACTTTTCATTACATCATCTACAGCTACTGTTGTTGTCAATATCTGCTAAGACATGTTCTTGCTCTCTCATACTGGGCACATAATGTGAGATACACAGATGAACTAAAAATACTAGCATTGCAAACACTCAGAACAAACAGAGCAGCAGTGCCTGGACTTTGATGTCTAACTCTTTGAGTCCCACTTCCGAGACTGATTGCCTGTTGAGAACAAGTAACAGGCAGAACCTCCCACTCACACAGCACCCACCTCCTCTCTATTCCACTCACCAGAATTCAGTATTTCAGGCTCTGATTGCCATGTGAGTGAAAATCTGTGAAAGTAAATTGACACTGAACAAGACCTTTGATAGGCTAGAAAACTATGCATCGTGGAGTTAATCATTGTTATAGCCTAGATCACTTTATATAATCTGGACCGTTTTCTCTAAGGCTAAGCAAACAACGGGTAGCATATGCTTTTTATCCGTCTCTATAACAAGGTTTAGGCCTATATCCTCACATACCGTCTCAATTTGAGCCCTGCTTTTAACCATAAGACATCTCCCCAGAAATGTTTTGCCTACGGATTGTATGGTGACAGCGATTGTGTCTGTTAAACCAATAAACTGGGAAGTCTGGTGAAAAAACGCGGTCAAATCATGACATCTGTGATTTTAAGGTCCGAGAAAGATGCGAGTTTCTGAATTGGAATTCCAATTTGAATGACCATTAAAAAAAAATTCCAGTCTGAGCTTGTTTTTCCCCGAGTTCCCAGTTGTCATGAATGCAGCACTAAATTTGAAAGTCAGAGATTGCCGAGTTCCCAGTTGTTTTGAATGTGCCACTAAAGACCTAGACTGTCTCTTATTTCTGAATAGTGCTACCTCCAACAAAGAAGCCCTTGTGTCTGTATTGATGTGAGAAATAGGCATATCTACACATTAATGGGGGCTGGCTGCAATATCAACTAGCCTAATCATTTTTGTATTGAAGTGATATGCTGTGATATGCTGCTATGAATGTTGACCTGTCTAAAGGTCTTACTCACATCGGCTGGGGAGAGAGTGATCACACAGTCTTCCGGTACAGCTGGTGCCCTCATGCATGTGTTATTTGCCTCGAAGCGAGCATAGAAGTAGTTTAGCTCGTCTGGTAGGCTCGTGTCACTGGGCGTCTCTCGGCTCTGCTTCCCTTTGTAGTCTGTAATGGTTTGCAAGCCCTGCCACATCTGACGAGTGTCAGAGCCGGTGTAGTACGACTGGATCTTAGTCCTGTATTGACGCTTTGGCTGTTTGATGGTTTGTCTGAGGGCATAGAGGAATTTCTTATAAGCTTCCGGGTTAGAGTCCCGCTCCTTGAAAGCGGCAGCTCTTTAGCTCAGTGCGGATGCTGCCTGTAATCCATGGTTTCTGGTTGGGTTATGTACGGTACATGTTGCCTCTACTCTACTGCTCTATGCCACTATGCAAATGCTATGATGTGAATGCAATGCTTTATTAAAAAATAGTTTTTTGTTGTTGTATGCATTCCAGCACATCAGTACTCCCCAGGTCACCCCGCTCTATTGGTCACTGTTTGTTCCGGCACCTCCCGATTTACAAATTAAGCACCGGTGGCTGTTAATGGTACTGATTTTTCTCTCTTTCCCCGTGTGTGTGTCTGTGTGTTTGCAAGTCTGTGTGTTTGCAATGTTGACTCACCCTACTTGTAGAGAAATGTCAATGCCATCCTCTTTCATGTTGCCTAAATGGTCTATGACTTTCATACAGTACATGCTTTTAGTTTTTGTTGTCCTAGGATTTGGCTAAAATGCTTGATCGATAGCCTAACTTTCTTTCATGGACAATGATGCGCCAGGCCAGCTAGTTAACATTAGCCTTCTACATCTAGCTACATATTGAACTTCCATCCTGTCAGGCCAGGGGCACAATGTATGAATGTAATGGTTGGATCAGAATCGCCATTATAATCACGGCCAGTACAGAGAATTAAGTAAAACCACAAGCCGTGCTGCTGCTCCAGTTTCAACTGTTCTGCCAGCGGCTATGGAACCCTGACCTGTTCACCGGACGTGCTACCTGTCCCAGGGCTGCTGTTTTCAACTCTCTAGAGACAGCAGGAGCGGTAGAGATACTCTCAATGATCGGCTATGAAAAGCCAACTGACATTTACGACTGAGGTGCTGACTTGCTGCACCCTCGAGAACTACTGTGATTATTATTATTTGATCATGCCGGTCATTTATGAACATTTGAACATCTTGGCCATGTTCTGTTATAATCTCCACCCGGCACCGCCAGAAAAGGACTGGCCACCCCTCATAGCCTGGTTCCTCTCTCGGTTTCTTTCTAGGTTCTGGCCTTTCTAGGGCGTTTTTCATAGCCACCGTGCTTCTACACCTGCATTGCTTGCTGTTTGGGGTTTTAGGCTGGGTTTCTGTACAGCACTTTGATATATCAGCTGATGTAAGAAGGGCTATATAAATACATTTGATTTGATTTTGATTTGAATTCCAAATCCCTATATCCATTAAAGGCTAATTTAGGAAATTGATAGCTAGTCACCGGTGGACAACGAAAGAACGAGATGCATTCATGAATACACGCCCCTGCGGGAATGTCTGCTAATGTCATGAAATGACACTGGTCACTCAACATTTATAAAGTATTTATAAAGTTTACAGTAAATAGTACTCACTTTAGATTATGGACTTCAAAAGTACTTCACTAATGATTAGTAAATGGTTTATTAATGTGGTAGTCATGATTAATAAATGGCAAAAACCCAATTTATAAATGTCTTAAGTGTTTTATTACAAAACCATAAAATAAAGTGAATTGTGGAAAGAATGTGCAAAAAACCTTCTCTAATTGCTGATTTCTGAAAATGTTATTATCAATAATTGCAATATTTCATCTTCAAATAATATTATCCTATTAACTACACTACATTACCAAAAGTATGCGGACACCTGCTCGTCGAGCATCTCATTCCAAAATCATGGGCCTTGCTGCAGCCTCCACTCTTCTGGGAAGGCTTTCAACTAGATGTTGGAACGTTGCTGTGGGGACACAGCCACAAGAGCATTAGTGAGGTCGGGCACAGATGTTGGGTGATTAGGCCTGACTCGCAGTCGGCGTTGAAGTCAGGGCTCTGTGCAGACCAGACAAGTTCTTCCACACCGATCTTGACAAACCATTTCTGTGGCCACAAGGTTGGAAGCACAGAATCATCTAGAATGTCATTGTCTAGCCCAAACCATGGAAAAACAGACCCAGACCAGTATTCCTTCACCAAACTTTACAGTTAGCGCTGTATTTGTGCAGGTAGCATTCTCCTGCTATCTGCCAAACCCAGATTCCACCATTGGATTGATAGATGGTAAAGCATGATTCATCATTCCAGAGAGCACGCTTCCACTGCTCCAGAGTCCAAGGGCGGTGAGCTTTACACCAAGCCAGCCGACATTTAGCATTGCGCATGGTGATCTTAGGCTTGTGTGCGGTTGCTCGGCCATGGAAACCCATTTCAATAAACAGTAATAAACAGACGTTGCTTCCAGAGGCAGTTTGGAACTCGATAGTAAGTGTTGCAATTGAGGACAGATGATATTTACGCGCTATGTGCTTCAGAACTTGGCGGTCCTGTTCTGTGAGCTCGTGTGGCCTACCGCTTTGTGGCTGAGCCGTTTGTTGCTCCTGGATGTTTCCACTTCACAATAAAAACACTTACAGTTGACCGGGGCAGCTCTAGCAGGGCAGACATTTTACAAACTGACTTATTGGCATTCTATGACGGTGCCACGTTGAAAGTCACTGAGCGCTTCAGTAAGGCCATTCTACTGCCAATGTTTGTCTATGGAGATTGTATGGCTTTATGCTCGATTTTATACACCTGTCAGCAACGGGTGTGGCTGAAATAGCCAAATCCACTAATTTGAAGGGGTGGGTGTCCACATACTTGTGTGTGTGTATATACAGTGCCTTGCGAAAGTATTCGGCCCCCTTGAACTTTGCGACCTTTTGCCACATTTCAGGCTTCAAACATAAAGATATAAAACTGTATTTTTTTGTGAAGAATCAACAACAAGTGGGACACAATCATGAAGTGGAACGACATTTATTGGATATTTCAAACTTTTTTAACAAATCAAAAACTGAAAAATTGGGCGTGCAAAATTATTCAGCCCCCTTAAGTTAATACTTTGTAGCGCCACCTTTTGCTGTGATTACAGCTGTAAGTCGCTTGGGGTATGTCTCTATCAGTTTTGCACATCGAGAGACTGAAATTTTTTCCCATTCCTCCTTGCAAAACAGCTCGAGCTCTGTGAGGTTGGATGGAGAGCATTTGTGAACAGCAGTTTTCAGTTCTTTCCACAGATTCTCGATTGGATTCAGGTCTGGACTTTGACTTGGCCATTCTAACACCTGGATATGTTTATTTTTGAACCATTCCATTGTAGATTTTGCTTTATGTTTTGGATCATTGTCTTGTTGGAAGACAAATCTCCGTCCCAGTCTCAGGTCTTTTGCAGACTACATCAGGTTTTCTTCCAGAATGGTCCTGTATTTGGCTCCATCCATCTTCCCATCAATTTTAACCATCTTCCCTGTCCCTGCTGAAGAAAAGCAGGCCCAAACCATGATGCTGCCACCACCATGTTTGACAGTGGGGATGGTGTGTTCAGTGTGATGAGCTGTGTTGCTTTTACGCCAAACATAACGTTTTGCATTGTTGCCAAAAAGTTCAATTTTGGCTTCATCTGACCAGAGCACCTTCTTCCACATGTTTGGTGTGTCTCCCAGGTGGCTTGTGGCAAACTTTAAACAACACTTTTTATGGATATCTTTAAGAAATGGCTTTCTTCTTGCCACTCTTCCATAAAGGCCAGATTTGTGCAATATACGACTGATTGTTGTCCTATGGACAGAGTCTCCCACCTCAGCTGTAGATCTCTGCAGTTCATCCAGAGTGATCATGGGCCTCTTGGCTGCATCTCTGATCAGTCTTCTCCTTGTATGAGCTGAAAGTTTAGAGGGACGGCCAGGTCTTGGTAGATTTGCAGTGGTCTGATACTCCTTCCTTTCAATATTATCGCTTGCACAGTGCTTCTTGGGATGTTTAAAGCTTGGGAAATCTTTTTGTATCCAAATCCGGCTTTAAACTTCTTCACAACAGTATCTCGGACCTGCCTGGTGTGTTCCTTGTTCTTCATGATGCTCTCTGCGCTTTTAACGGACCTCTGAGACTATCACAGTGCAGGTGCATTTATACGGAGACTTGATTACACACAGGTGGATTGTATTTATCCTCATTAGTCATTTAGGTCAACATTGGATCATTCAGAGATCCTCACTGAACTTCTGGAGAGAGTTTGCTGCACTGAAAGTAAAGGGGCTGAATAATTTTGCACGCCCAATTTTTCAGTTTTTGATTGTTAAAAAAGTTTGAAATATCCAATAAATGTCGTTCCACTTCATGATTGTGTCCCACTTGTTGTTGATTCTTCACAAAAAAATACAGTTTTATATCTTTGTTTGAAGCCTGAAATGTGGCAAAAGGTCGCAAAGTTCAAGGGGGCCGAATACTTTCGCAAGGCACTGTGTATATATATATATATATATATATATATATATATATACGTGTATATGTATATATATATGTATATATATATATATATATATACATATATATATATATACATATATATATATATATATGTATATATATATATATATATATATACGTATATATATATATATATATATATATATATATATATATATATATATACATATATATATATATATATATATATATATGTATACACACACACAAGTATGTGGACACCCACCCCTTCAAATTAGTGGATTTGGCTATTTCAGCCACACCCGTACACCCGTATATGTATATATATATATATATATATGTATATATATATGTATATATATATATATATATATATATATATATATATATATATATATATATATATATATGTATAGCGACACCGCTAGATAGCAAGGATACCAGTACACAGTGTCCTTCCTCCCCACTTGCCGAGCACTACTTTCCAGCTGTTCTGTTAATGATGACAAGGGCAGGCGCAGTGGCAGGCGGGGCCGAAGGACATTGTGTGCTAGCTAGCAAGGACTCTGGTATGTGAAATTTACTTTCGTAGGATAGCCGGAGGCAAAGTCATTAATATTCATGAGTTACGTTGTGTGATTGGTTGAGCCTTCTTGTGTGTGTAACTGTGCTGCAGAGCCGTGTGTTTAAGCTCGCTCGCCGGCATGATCAGTAAGCACCAAACATCTTGGGAAACCCAGCTTAATTAATTGTGAAATATATTAAAGCCTGACCAGCTAGCTACCAATCTATGAAAACGAGTCCACTAATTGTTATTTTTAACAATTCCACAAACTGTCTGTTGCTTGATATGAGCAAGTTGACCCAAATGTATCAAATAATAGGAAATCCACAATTAGTTGGTTAGTAGTGGCTACTGCCTGCCTGGCCAGTGAGCTAGCTAGCTACATTTTAGGAAAGTAGCTATCCTCCTAATGGGGTGGTCAGTGGAACTAACTATGAGCTTAACAGATTTTGGTGAAAAGGAACTAGTAGCCAGTTGTTGTTGCCCATGGTGGAATAATATCCAACCAGCTGGCTCCTGAAGCCTACATGACATGTCTATGTGCCCATGATGAGCTCCCGAGTCTAGACGCAGACTGCCTAATCTCATTAGATAGCTAGTTTTATTTTTTTTAAACTGCTGAGGTGACTCTAACCCTGTAGCTAACTAACAAGTCCTCCTCAGCAACAATGTTATTGAGGTGCGGGAATATAAGATGTGCCTTTGAAGTTACTACTGGTTTTAATTCAGAGGGGAGCAAGATTGTCCACCAGGCATTGTTTTGTGTTTTGGTAAGGGCTTGGAGTGATGTCACGCACCCAAGAAGGCTCAACCAACGATGAACTACAGGACAAAATACAAACCCTACAACACCGAAAAAGACCTGTGGTGTAAAAAAAAACCCACACAGAATTCTTTCTTTCCACAGGGCCATGGGTGAAACAAGGATGCAGCTTGAGCCCCACCCTATTCAATATGTAAACTCAGCAAAAAAAGAAACGTCCTCTCACTGTCAACTGCGTTTAAACTGAACAAGTTCCACAGACATGTGACTAACAGCAATTGAATAATGTGTCCCTGAACAAAGGGGGGGTCAAAAAAAAAGTTACAGTCGATATTTGTTGTGGCCACCAGCTGCATTAAGTACTGCAGTGCATCTCCTCCTCATGGACTGCACCAAATTTGCCCGTTATTGCTGTGAGATGTTACCCCACTCTTCCACCAAGGCACCTGCAAGTTCCCAGACATTTCTGGGGGGAATGGCCCTGCACCTCACCCGCCGATGCAATAGGTCCCAGACAAACTCAATAGGAGTGAGATCCGGGCTCTTTGCACACCGCCCCAGACCATGACAGACCCTCCACCTCCAAATCGATCCCGCTCCAGAGTACAGGCCTCAGTGTAACGCTCATTACTTCGACGATAAAGGAACCTGGTGAGACAAAACCGCGACTCATCAGTGAAGAGCACTTTTTGCCCGTCTGGTCCAGCGACGGTGGGTTTGTGCCCATAGGCGATGTTGTTGCCGGTGATGTCTGGTGAGGACCTGCCTTACAACAGGCCTACAAGCCCTCAGTCCAGCCTCTCTCAGCCTATTGCAGACAGTCTGAGCACTGATGGAGGGATTGTGTGTTCCTGGTGTATCTTGGGCAGTTGCTGTTGCCATCCTGTACCTGTCCCGCAGGTGTGATGTTCGGATGTACCGATCCTGTGCAGGTGTTGTTACACATGGTCTGCCACTGCGAGGATGATCAGCTGTCCGTCCTGTCTCTCTTTAACTCTGTCTTAGGCGTCTCACAGTACGGACATTGCAATTTATTGCCCTGGCCACATCTGCAGTCCTCATGCCTCCTTGCAGCATGCCTAAGGCACGTTCACACAGCAGGGACCCTGGGCATCTTTCTTTCGGTATTTTTCAGAGTCAGTAAAAAGGACTCTTTAGTATCCTAAGTTTTGTGACCTTAATTGCCTACCGTCTGTAAGGTGTTAGTGTCTTAACGACCGTTCCACAGGTGCATGTTCCTTAATTGTTTATGGTTCATTGAACAAGCATGGGAAACAGTGTTTAAACCCTTTACAATGAAGATCTGTGAAATTATTTGGATTTTTACAAATTATCTTTTAAAGACAGGGTCCTGAAAGCATTTACTTGGTCTGTAATCTGACATGCAGTTAACTCTAATGAACTGGTCCTCTGCAGCAGAGGTAACTCTGGGTCTTCCTTTCCTGTGGCGGTCCTCATGAGAACCAGTTTCATCATAGTGCTTTCCCACAGTTCTGTTAAAGTTACTGCGAGGGTGTCTGTTTAATTTATTACATCACTTCCTCACAGCTTTGATATAGACGTGTGCGGGGGCTGGTATATCTGTTACATCTGCTATCCAACACATCAACAGATTACACATACATTAAGGTATAATATTGCACATTAATTATACTATTACAATGATGGCATAGCCTAAGAAAAAACTCTAATAGTTTTATTACCCTTTTGGCCCACATTTTAATCACATGGGGAAATCCAGAATATCAAGTCTCCGTTACACAGCAGGTGGGAGACAGGGCGACACCGTGTAATCGATAACTAGCAAGCTAGCTAGTTAGCACACGGTCTCCCCAGCCTCCCGCCTGGAGGCGGGGGCGACAGGTAGTGTCCTTCGCCACCGCCTGTCGGGCAGTTCTGCTTTCCTGCTGACGGAGGGATGCCCACATGCAGTTTAGCCCCAAATTGCGGGTCGCAATCACACACTATTTGAGCGCGCAAGTTTGGCTTTTTGAAATCCGCAGGTACACTGTGCAGGATGGCTCTGTCTGACAGGTTTACTGGAAATTATAAATGTGACAGGAGCTTTTCAAATGCTAAAATGCAACACACACCACTTTTAATTATTGCATGGGAAGCAAAAATAATACAATCTAACTGACAAAAATGCCTTACCACGCCTGAAACATTTCAGAGGAACATTACTTTGTATTAAAATACTTTATTGTAGAAGCTAACATCACAATGATTGTTTCTATTTAAAAAGTTCAGAATAAATCCTAATTACAAATGTACTGGGTTGTTCTCATTTTGCAGTCTGATTGAGAAATCTAAACATGAAATAGAATAGACTAATGCACATTACATTTCTGTATGTTGTAATGTAAATTATCCAGGCATCAATCACATCAGATTTGAACCACATGGATTCCATTTCTCACATCTCTCCCATACATCACACCCCTCAGCTAATTTCAATTTGCTCTGTTTTCCAGATAATTAAAATGATCAGTTTACGTAAAACAGGATCAGATGCTTGAACGAACCCAGAGAGACACGGACGCTCTAATCATGCTGTTACTAGGGCTGTCAAGATGAAGTCTTCAGAATACAGATTGAAGCTATATTTAACTTAACGCTAAAAAAAAGAGGAGCAGAGTGGAGCACCCAGTTCGGGAGGGTGGGAAAACACTTGGGAGGGAAGTTAACGTTAGGTCCAGGATAAGGCATTCATCACAGCTGTGTAGCTCAATGTACTACCTCTGTATATATATAAAAAAAAATTAAAAATGATATGGGTGTCAGCAAGAAGTCCACTTTAGCAACAATGCTTGATTCCCCTTGTCTGTTCATATTCTCTGTTGCAATGTCAATAAAACAAGTCATCTCAATAATGATAAAACTTGATTGATGAAATAGGCAAGGACAACTATTCATTCTGTTGTAGTTCCATTGTTACTTGCTTTAATCTCATTTCTTAATTTTCTTTTGGGGGGGGGGATTCTAATGACCAATTCATTAATACCCATAAAGAGAAACATACAAGACAACTTCAAAACTACAAGCATGGAGGTCACGACTCATCTGGGAGGATTTCTTTTCTTTTAGTTAATCAGAGAAATCTGCTGAAACGGAGTAAATCATGCATCTTACTAACAGATGGGCCAACAGTGATTCCACATATTTTAAATTGGTGATAAATCTCAGCAGTATCTGTTAAGAGGAATAACAGAGTGTAAACTACATTCAATATCTGTTAATGAGGTATAACAGGCATTTCCCTATACTTGGCCAGTGTGTAATTACGAGTAGGGGTTGAAATGAAATTCCATAGATCATGATGGCCAAAGATGGCAGAATTCCGTTCCACTGCTTTCCCATTTGTAAATTACCCCTGATTACAAGTAGGCATTATGGGAGGCTGTCCACCTTTGGCTGAAGGTCCCCTTCTCCAGTAACACACTTACACAACTCTGAAGCTGTGCCAGTGTGATATCATGTATAAACTCCCTTGATTTTCTATGACTGTTGGCCTGCGAGGGTAGCCTAGGTATGACAAAAAGTAGTCTGGGTACCAGTCTCTTTAGCTATCATTCCACTTCGTGACATATGCCAAAGATTATTCGGTTTAGTATAACAAGGAGTGGAATGATAGCTAAACAGACTGGTACCCAGACTACTTTTGTTTGTGTGTGGGGGGGGGGGGGGGGGTTATGGCTTTGCCACTAGCATATCGGAATTGCTGACCTTATACAATAAGGGACTTCATTACCCACATCGGACTGCAATGCTAAGTACACACCCAAACTTATACTCTCCACTTCATCTGTTCTTATACTGGCCTTGATAGTCAGTAAACAGATTGGATATCCCTGCCACAGATTCCCTGGTCTATGTCCACAAGTACACTGCTTGACACAATGCCCGCTCAAACCAGAAGCCAGCCAAAGTACCAAGCATTAATTCAGATTAAGACGATTATGAAATTAAGCCATCTAATCACTTCTCGAATTCATGTAATAGTAATGAACTGCTGTCCCCCGGTGGTCAAAAGTTCTGAATATGGTTGTGAACAACCCTGTGACCAAGCCACAGATGCGTGCCTGGCGCACACACAAACACAGCAGTGAGCCCTAGGTACACCCAGAGCAGAAAACAAACAGAAGTGTTCCTGATGTGGTCAGGACATTGAACTGAACCAACATCAACTGGGCTCCTGCCCCCTTACAAACACTACTATGGGTGTGGACACAATTTGCTAGGATGCCATCATCCTTGCAAATGTGACAGACTAATGTCTTGAAGCCTAATTACGCCATTCAATTTGAGATTTACAGCCACTATGGAATCCATACAGGTAAAATAAGTTTCAATGCCTGCAGTACACAAGATGAACACCCAAAATGATAGCATCAATGACAGCAGACACTGAGGGGCAATGTTGATACTGGAGTGCTGTGAAGGAGGATAGATCATTTGAGTACTTGGCAAAGATATAGTTTTCATGTTGTATTCATATCCAAAGGTAACATATAAAAGGAAATAGAAAGGTAAGAAGACCGCTGTCCCTCTAGTCTTGGCAACCACAAGGATGTGCAGAAGATCTATACATTTAACCATGAAAATATTCCAAGACCAACAGAGAAAATAAGTGTAGGTGGTGGTCTTGACAAACATCATATGCTGTATGTATTTTCCTTATCAGCAGAGGCATATCTTTCGATATTATTCAATTCACATCAAAAAGCTCATAAAAAGTCAGAGCCACACTTTTATTGTGATAACTAGAAATGTATTGAGCCCAATAATATAAAATCCTTTGTAAGGTTTGTGAACAAATAGTAGTGGAAAAAATGCTATTCATCTTCTATACCATTCCAGACTCATGCTTCACTTTATGGCATGTCAGACAGCAATTGATATAAAAAAACAACAAAAAAATACAGGAAAAACATTAACAGGTTTCTCTCCGTAAAGGAGTAATTTACAAAAACACTGAGCCACAGGAAAGTCAGACAAAAAGGGGTTTAAAATCAAACTGGGAAAAAATCCTTGAGTAATCCACTTATTGCTTTCTGGATGAGAGAAAAGAGGACGAGTGTAGGGAGTCTATGCAGACTGGTCTCTCGTGAAGGATTCTGTTCTGTTGGATGGGACCAAAGCTGTGTCGGAATGGACCTCAATACTAGTGTATCTGCTTGCATGAACATGAAGAGTGATGACGGAATGTTGTGGACCAGAGGGGAAATGGTAGCTGGCTACTGGTCCGTTGGCATGTCTCTGTCTGTTTCTGCTTTAGAGGGTTGCCCCGGCGACGGTGTGTGGGGAGGTCGGGACACGGGGGCAATCCCATGTGCCATAGCCAGGTTCCCAGCAACAATTCCCTCCACTGCAGCGCCTGCCCCCGTCAGGCCTCCTGCTGCCACTCCCACTAGACCAGTAGAGAACCTGTTGACAAATGAAGAGTTGAGACAGAAGAATTAAAATAGCATTATATGGAATTATCTTTCTAGGGTCATATAACACAAGCCAGATGTCATCAATACCTGGAGTTGTCTTTACTGTCACTCATTTATTACCTACGGGTGCTTCCTGTCCCTCTTAACAGTCTCCGCAAAGCATGGTCGTACCTGTAATCAGTAACTCCGTTGTGTTCGGTGTGCACAGCCCCAGGGTCCATGCCAGGCCACTGGGGCGTTGCCATCAGATACTCCTTATTCACACAGTTCTTCAGACTGTCAGGGATGCGGCCTGTTGGGAGAGAAAAAACACCACAACAGTCAAATGGATCAAAGTCTACTTAATGACAACTCTTGATAAGTTTTTTGGGGGATGGATTACAAAACAACTTGTGGGCTGTAATACATAAACTATATCACTTAGTGGTTAGGGCTACTGTGCAAAGTCTCATGTGGACCGACTGTTGTTCACTCTGCACAGAAATGCAATTGTATCATTGTACCCTAGTGTATGTGCCTAATGCCTATAAACATGCTGTTATACACTGAGGCTTGCATAACTGAATACCTGTGATGGCCCGGCGCACTTCCCTAGCTGCCTCCTCCCGCGCCTCGAGTGACGCCTGCTCACTGTACCAGGATGCGTGGGGAGTGCAAACCAGATTGGGGGCATCCTTCAATGGGCCCTGAGAGAAGCTGGAGCAGTATAGATAAACAGACCGGTGAGACATATTAAAGAGTGTGTGCAAGGGGGTGTTCATAATTGTTTTGGGTTAAAATGGTGAATCACAACGGTCAAACCAGTTATTGTTTGCACATTTTAAATGACTGGGCTATAAGCAGGATGACGAGGCTATAAGTGCCTGTGGGCTGGGAGGAAGCTGACCTGAAGGGCTCCGTCTCGTGTACGTCCAAGGCAGCCCCCCGTATCCTGCCCTCTTTCAGTGCCTGGGCCAGGGCCCTCTCATCCACCAGGCCCCCGCGAGCCGTGTTAACCAAAAATGCTCCCTGACGCATCTGCACACACGACAGATCAGTCAGCAAGCCATGCAGACAAAAATAACACATTGGTAATGAGGGTGTTGTGGGTGGCAGAAATGGTGTACACACGTGTGTTGGGGTTGTCACAATACCAGAATTTTTACTTTGATTTCAATACCAGGTTTAGTATCACAATACTTGATACCACGGTAGACAGCCAAGTATGCATAAATCAATTAGACTTTGTTTCTACAAATAGATAATGGTAATCATTTATTTGAATGGGTAATCTCTTTTGATAAACTGGGTAAATCAAGATGTAGCCTAGGCCTAGCCACAATACAGGTAAATGCATTCTCAATAGGTGCGCGCATGCATTGATTTGAGTTTGTTTTGCCTGATTTCATGGGGCTACAGATGACAATCTGTTTCCCTTTCATTTGGGACTTATTTTATTGTACTGATCAACATTTGCATAGAAGTAGCTTATTTTCAAAAAATGTGTGCCGTCTCTTTAACCAGTTCTGACATCATTCACGAGGCAGCCTGTTCACTGATCATCTTTGGGAGAAGAGAGACCGCATGAGGGGGAGCTAACATGATGCAGCCCGGACTCCCAGTGCAGGCTAGCAATGACTAACGCCTCAATCACACCGACAGCGTCATTGCATTTTGGTACACCAGAAGTATATTCCTTTCCGACAGAAATCTGCGTTTGCTTCGCAGCATTGCAGAGGCAGTTGCAGTGCGTTCTGTGTGGTGCATATGTTGGATTTATCGAACGTATGCGCCAAACTGTATGCGTAGGCGGCTTGACAGAAATGGTAGTAGAAGGTGAATGTTGAACTTTTATTGCACACATATCCAGATGATCACACCGATAGCGTCGTTGTCACAAGGCGAAAGTGGAGCGCACCGCGCTATAATAAGGGGTCGACTAGACTGATAGATCAGCAATTGACAGAACTACCGAAAGTAACAAAACCTAGTACCGAACCGTTTTTCCATGTTAAGAGTATCGAAAAAGTACAGAAGCGTCGGTATACCTTGCAACAGTAGTGGGTGTGTGTCTTATACCTGTTTAATGGTGAAGTCGTTGATGAGGTGATGGTTGTGCTCGTTGAGGCTGCAGTGCAGTGACACACAGTCAGAGTGGATGAGCAGGTCCTGCAGGGTGGCCATTCTCTGCAGGCCTAGAGAGCGCTCCACTCCGTCTGGCAGGTAGGGGTCGTAGAACATCACACTGAAGCCAAAGGCCTTAGCCCGCAGCGCTACAGCTTGGCCCACTCGCCCTGCGCCACAAGATACAGGATGGCGTAGCGGTCAGAGGAACCTCTCACTACTTCTCAGAAAACTAAAAATGATTTACTCTAAATATACATTAAAATGATCTGAGAGGACACCAGAAAACTTGAATCAACATGTGTGTCCTATGATGACTGCACTTGCAGAGAGCCCTCGCTAAGACAAGATCAATTTCCTTCCTCACCCAGGCCGATGATGCCCAGAGTCTCTCCCCGGATGCGGGCAGCTCCGCTGGCCACCTCCCTGATCTGCTCCACGCTGGAAGCCCTGGTGCCCTCTCTCATTGCCTGGTGCATCCAGGTGACACGGCGGTACAGGTTCAGGATCAGACACATGGACGTGTCCGCCGTCTCTTCCACTGATGTCGCAGGCACATTACACACAGCTATACCTGAGGGGGACAGAGCACAAAGGAGACAGCGATTAGTTATGATAGATATTGAGGTTAATGGATGGATGGGTGTAGTAGGTAGGAGAAAAACAGATTGGAGGTGAAGCAAAGTATTGATCCAGTAGCCAACCTAGTTCAGCTGCAGCCTTGATGTCCACGTTGTCAAAGCCACTGCCAATTCGCACAATGATCCGCAGGCCCTTGAACTTGTCCAGGTCGTCCCGCGAAAGGCTGATGGTGTGGTACATCAGGGCGCCCACTGCCTCATTCAGCACCTAAAGCACAAGGGAGAGAATGTACGAGTTCAGACATATCCTTATTCTACTATTGCACTAAAAGAGCAAATACATTACCTAGCTCCTTTGAGTTGGAAATATAAAAAAAAATGCAGATAGCTACTTAGAGGTGTATAGGAGAGTAGTGGTGCTGGGAGAGATAGTTGGTTACCTTCTCGTGGATCTCCTGGGTGGACTGGGCATCACAGAAGGCCACTGTGGCCACGTCCTTCAGGACAGGCATCTCCACGGTGCAGTCACGCCCATCCAACAGAGCCACCAGGGGCCGCGGGTGCATCGGCCCATTCAGAATCGGGGGGCGAATGCCTAGATAAATACAACAAATCAATTTCAGCAATGTCAAATGGGATCCCCCCCCATGTCTCCTTTCTATAGCGTCAATCACATAGACCATCTACATGATCACATAGGCCAAACTGTCAACTTCCACAGTTTCCTCAACATCTGCATGTTTAAGATTGAGATTGGGGAACACAATCAATAAAACCACCAAAAATATACGTCATTTGTTTTGTTCTTTATGATCGTAACAATGAAAACCCATCAGAAGTTGCAGTAAAATAATTCGATTTTCACTTTCAAAGTAACATTTTACACTCTTAAAAACATGACTTAAGTGTCCACTCAAGTCTAGGGATTACTATGATATACAATATGATGATATACAGTGTCACTTAAGAAACGCAACAGGAAACCTGCCCTGTACACGTCACTAAGTAAAATCCCATATGAATGCATTATGTCCAGCATGGACAGAGGTAACCCATTGTTGCAAAATCCCTTTATGATGACCACAACACATCTACAAAAAGCCAGGATGTGTCTCAAAGTTATAGTGTCATTGCAAATTTAAGCTATTACACTCTCGGGCAGCAGTATTCCAAAATTCCCACCAACTAGATCCATGGTGCCAAAAAGGACAGGTTTCAAAATGTCAGTATTTCAATAAATAATTGCTGCATAAAGCGATCATTGGGCATTAACATTTTTGGGGTTTATTGAGAACACAATAAAATGGCCCAAACATACCACAGTGCCTTCAGAAAGTATTCACACCCCTAAACCTTTGCCTGCACCCACACGCACACTACCCCATAATGTCAAAGTGGAATTGTGTTTCTCAACATTTCTATCAATTAATACAAAATAAAAAGCTGAAATGTCTTGAGTTAAAAGGTATTTGTTATGGCAAGCCTAATTAAGTTCAGGAGCAAAATGTTGCTTAACACAAAAGTTGCATGGAATCACTGTGTGGAAAAATAGTTTAACTTTATTTTTTGAATGACTACCTAAATCTCTGTACCCCACACATACAGATAAACGTAAGGTCCCTCAGTCAAGCAGTGAATTTCAACCACAAAGACCAGGGACATTTTCCAATGCCTCGCAAATAATGGCAGCTATTGGTAGTAATACAAAAAAAACAGATATTGAGTATTCCTTTGAGCATGGTGAAGTTAACAATTAAACTTTGTGGTGCACCCAGTCACTACAAAGACACAGGCGTCCTTGCTAACTCAGTTGCCGGAGGGGAATGAAACCGCTCAGTGATTTCACAAGGCCATGGTGAAATGAAAAAGTTAGAGTTTAATGGCTGTGATAGGAGAAAACTGAGGATGGATCAACATTGTAGTTACTCCACAATACTAACCTAATTGACAGAGTAAACATAATTATATCTGTACAGAATATAAATATTCCTTAACATACATTCTGTTTGCAACAAAGAAATAATGAAAAAAAAAAAAGAAGTGGCAAAGCTATTAACTTTTTGACCTGAATACAAAGTGTTATGTTTGGGGCAAATCCAATGTAAAACATCACTGAGTACCACTGTACATATTTTCAAGCATAGTGGTGGCTGAATCATGATATGGCTATACTTGTAATCATTAAGGACTGGGGTGTTGTTCACAGGATAAAAAAAATTAAATGAATGGAGCTGAGCACAAGCAAAAACCTAGAGGAAAACCTGTTTCGGTCTGCTTTCCACCAGACACTGGGAGATGAATTCACCTTTTAGCAGGACAATAACCTAAAACACAAGGTCAAATCTACACTGGAGTTGCTTGCCAAAAAGACATTGACTGTTCCTGAGTGGCCGAGATAGATATTACTGCCCAAAATCTACCCAGGTTACCATATATACACTACTCAACAAAATAAAGGGAACACTTAAACAACACAATTTAACTCCAAGTCAATCACACTTCTGTGAAATCACACTGTCCACTTAGGAAGCAACACAATTGACAATAAATTGAGCCTCATTTTGACTTGTTTTAAGGACATTACATCAAAGTTGGATCAGCCTGTAGTGTGGTTTTCCACTTTGATTTTGAGTGTGACTCCAAATCCAGACCTCCATGGGTTGATACATTTGATTTCCATTGATAATTTGTGTGTGATTTTGTTGTCAGCGCATTCAACTACATAAAGAAAAAAGTATTTAATAAGAATATTTCATTCATTCAGATCTAGGATGTGTTATTTTAGTGTTCCCTTTACTTTTTTGAGCAGTATGTATGTATGTGTGTGTATATATATATATATATGATTTTAAATGTAAAACAAATTGAAACATTAAAAAAAATATATTTTTTTTTTAATGTTTCAATTTGTTTTACATTTAAAATCACTTAGCGTTAAGGGGAGAGTCGCTGCTCAGCTATTTTCAGGTCTCACTCTGACAAAGAGTTCCAGAGTTCCTTTGTGGAGATGGGAGAAACTTCCAGAAAGACAACCATCTCTGCAGCGCTCCATCAATCAGACCTTTATGGTAGAGTGGCCCGACAGAAGCCACTCTTCAGTAAAAGGCACATGACAGCCCGCTTGGAGTTTGCCAAAAGGCACCTAAAGGACTCCCAGGCCATGAGAAACAAGATTATCTTTTCAGGCCAAGATAGAACTCTTTGGCCTGAATGCCAATCGTCACATCTCTACGGTGAAGCATGGTGGTGGCAACACCATGCTGTGGGGAAATTTTTCAGCGGCAGGGACTGGGAGACTAGTCAGGGTCGAGGGAAAGATTAAGAGAGCAAAGTACAGAGAGATCCCTGATGAAAACCTGCTCCAGAGTGCTCAGGACCTCAGACTGGGGCGTTGGTTCACCTTCCAACAGGACAACGACCCTAAGCACACAGCCAAGTCAACGCAGGAGTGGCTTAGGGACAAGTCTCTGAATGTCCTGGAGCGGCCCAGCCAGGGCCCGGATTTGAACCCGAACATATCTTGAGACCTGAAAATAGCTGTGCAGCGACACTCCCCCTCCAACCTGACAGAGCTCTGTAGAGGAGAATGGAAGAAACTCCCCAAATACAGATGTGCCAAGCTTGTTGCATCATACCCAAGAAGACTCAAGTCTGTAATCACAGACAAAGGTGCTTCAAACAAAGTACTGAGTAAAGGGTCTGAATACTTATGTAAATGTGATATTCCAGTTTATTTTATTTCTAAAAACCTGTTTGTGCTTTTTCATTATGGGGTAGTGTGTGTGTGTGTGTGTGTGTGTGTGTGTGTGTGGGGGGGGGGACAAATATAATCAATTTTAGAACAAGGCCGCAACGTAAAATGTGGAAAAAGTCAAGGGGTCTGAATTCTTTCCGGATGCACTATATATAAAAATTGCCATTTCAGAGTACACAGTACACAAAGCTGTCTGCTTCATTCTCAAATACAGACAAGGCAGTCCTCCAACCCCCACCAGACCCCTCCTGATCAGGGGAGACTCCTCCAGCAGATTAGCAGAAGGGTGCGGTTGGGGGCACAGGCTTGTTGAGTTATCATGACCTAAATGTCTATGTCTGGAGGCAGAAACCCCTGCCATTTTGCAACAATACACAGCCTGCCTGCTAGCCCTATCGCCACAAACATCTCATAAATAAATGTACAAACGATGTACACCTAAATTAGCAAAGATAAATAGCGATGGGCATTTGAAATGATTTCACCATTTCGAATAATAATCAGATTTATTAAAACCCTTTTTACATTAGCAGATGTCATGATATTTAAAGATATCTGGATAGTCAAAACATGTAATAAAGCATGTATTTTTTTTGTACTTCAATGGAGACTTGCTAGCACGACTAGAGTAGGAGGGGCCGGTGAGTGTGTATGGCAGAGAGTGTGCAAGCGAGTAGCCAAACTGACCTGCGCTAGTCAAACTTGTTGTTGCCATAGGTTATTTATACCATCATCTGGTAGTGCCCGTCTTAACTTCATCAAATATTTGTAAAGACGCTAGCTAGCTACATTAGAGGCTGTTGCTGTGCTGCCTGTACTTGACTCCAACAACTCCATTCATATGAAACAACAGGCTGTTTGTTAATCAGTCATTGTAGCTACTCCTAATTTAGCCAAAAATGAATTCTGTAATTGTATTTCCATTTAGAAATACCCAATTTCACGTTCTTATATGGCACCTTTCACTGCAGCGCTGCTTTGATTGACCGACAATAACAACAAGCTACACGTGTGAAATGTGTGCAGGCTACCTGTGCGTCTTTTTTATGGGGTGCACTCAAACTGTTGTACATTTTTTTTATGTCATGGTCTATCCTTGTAGGCTATATAGCAACATCACAGATAATTGTATTTAATTTTAAACTAAGCATTTATTGTTAAAATAGGCCTTATTTATTTTAATTGTCTTCAAAAATGACTAGTCTCTGAGTAAGCAAATACTAATTTCAGTTTAGATATTCGAATAACCATGCCCATCCCTAAGAGATAGCAGGAAGATAATTCATTAACAGTTGAGAAATCCCCTAAAGTGATGCAGCAATTTAACTCTGCTAATCCTTGAAGGGCAGTAGAATGCCAACCCACTCCAATAACGTTTTAGAATTGCGCTAAGGCCAGAGTGCCAAGTAGAGACAGCAGAAAACTCTGAATGACAAGCAACAAAAAAAAATAGCAATTACCAGTGTCTTTCTAAATCATGACACTAAACACAAGTGATAATGGAATTCACAGGCACACAAGAGGCCTTTCGTGGAGCTACAATGTTTTGTAAAGCTAAGGAAAATCAAAGAGTAGCCTAGACATTGACGCTTTAAAGAGACGAGAATGCAATATTCAAAGCAACAGCACTGCCTGCACACAGACCACAGCACTTGTGACTGTCAATTGCTTCCTTTGCTTAATATGAAGGCTCCAAGTACAGATTACTGTTCTGTTTGCCAACAAATTCCATCATTCCTCCTCAAGGATAACACATGGAAAAAGAAATTGCTTTTTTGGCTCATTCTAATCTGATCCAGAAAATGAAACATAGCAGTAATAAGGCGCTAGTCTGACAAATCTTCACAGGCGATTGGAGCAGAATATAAACACACAACAAAAGCAGAGCGCTCACCAAACATACAAAAATAACCCATTTCTATCTAGACAAAAAAAAAAGGCATTGATTACAACTGAACCTAAAGACGACAACAACAAAAAGGTGCACAACAGAAAGAGAGCGGAGCTGGCAACACACATGCACCATATGGTCTTGGAGACAGACGCCTGGCAGTGTGTGTGCATGACCATGTGTGCGTGGAAAGCCTGGTCTGACCGGCAGCAGGGCCATGCACACAATGCCATTCATTCAGCGTTCATTCATTCTCCCCCTCCGCCTGCCACTGTGGGTGTAAGTGAGCTCGCAGGGAGGGGTGGCTGATAATGCTGCAGGACCCCACCCAGCCCCCTGCCACACAAGCTCCAGAGCTCGCTCTCTCTCTCACACACACACACACAATACCAGGAGAGACCCCAAGGACAAAAATGCTAAACCAAATAGCAGATTTGTACTCTGTCCTATCCATCTACCCCTCTCTCGTCCCAGAAAAACAAGACATTCATCCTCCTAACCTTGCATGCTGCAGTTGACCAGCCTTTCTTCCTCTCCTTCTCCACTTACAGCTACTGTCAGAATGCTTTCGCTTGGCACAATCCCAGGCAAACACCCTCCTCCTTCTGCCTGCCCCCTGCTCCAATCAGAGGGAGGAACAATTCAGCCTTAACCAACCAAAACAAAGCTTATTAGCATTGAGACGCTAGGTTAGGTAGTCCTGCATGTGCGCCATTTGTGGACAAAAAAGGAATAACTTGTGGACTTATTTTGACACTGAGGTAAGCAGAGGGGAAGTGGGTCTACAACAGATCCACGTTTGGAAAGTCTGTTTAATAATACGATCCTTTAGATATTTTGTCTCAAATTCCCATAATGACCGGCCTTCCTGCCCACTGGCACAGTAAGTTGAAATGGAATTGGCTTCCCGCAGACTGTTTTTGTGCAACCCAATACAATGGAAAGCAACGCTAGTGTATGTTAATAAACCCATGTTGCTAAGAGCAGCTAGGCTGCTACTTGATATGCAGTAAACTAGATTCATAATAAAGTGCATAATATGCCAAAAGCTATTGAAGAAAAAATGACAATGAAACATAGCCTAACCACATGTAAACCCTTGAGTAAGGCAGTGCTTTCAAAACAGAATTTTCTGTAGTAGATAGTGTGAATATAGGTAAATAGACCTGAGGTTGGAATAATACTGTAGAATTGTGAAAATTATGATAATGCCCTTTAAGTGTAAGAGCAGTTTGAAAAGACCACCTGAAATTTCAGCCTGGGGATGGAGTTTTAGTTAATAGACCAATAAGAAAGAGTTCCAAACCTCTGTAAATAACAGCAAACCCAGCAGCTGATTGATGGAGCCCACTGTGCACATGGGGACCTTCAATGCTGCAGAAATGTTTTGGTACTCTTCCCCAAATCTGTGCCTCGACACAATCCTGTCTCGGAGCTCTACGGACAATTACTTCAACCTCATGGCTTGTTTTTTTTATCTGACATGCATCCTCAACTGTGGGACCATATAAAAGACAGGTGTGCCTTTCCAAATCATGTCAATTGAATATACCACTGGTGGACTTCAAGGATGATCAATGGAAACAGGACACCCCTGAGTTAATTTCCAGTCTCATAGCAAAGGGTCTGAATAATTATGTAAGTAATTGTAAATGTTTTTTATTTTGTCATTATGGGGTATTGTGTGTGTAGAATGTTTTTTCTCAAACTATTTATTTACAACTTTTTAGAATAACAGCCTTATTCTATAATGTAACACAATGTGGAAGAGAAGGGGTCTGAATACTTTCCAAATGCACTCCTGTTTTATCAATGTATGTAACCTAAACAGCCAGTGATAACTTGACAAAGGCAACATGAAGGACCACAGGCAGCCACCCTAGCTCTTTTGCTGATTATGGAATTTGAGCTGTTTTTCAATCAGTCATTGGAGAACCCTTCCCTTCACACATTGAACAGCGTATAAGACTGGTCGCATTCCCCTGCTCAGATGCTGCATGCATTAACCAATGGTTGCGTGCCACTTCATCAACTGTTTCATCAACTGACAGATTGCTATAACATATGTGGTTTGCTGATACGTAAAATAGCTATCCAGGCGTTGTAAGATCTGGCATGTCAGTAACGCCTGGGCAGAGGAACGCTCCCATTGTCTGCCATAATGAAGTCAAGCGCAACTTCATGCTGTCCATCACCTATTTATGTCTATGGTCCATCATCAGGCCATTCTACATTGGATTTAAAAAAAAAAAAAAAATTCAAGAATCCTTAGCTATGTTAGTTAGCTACAGAAGCTTGTACGCGTGGATTGTCAGTCCCTAACATGATATGGGGCAAAAGTATGTACTGACCTTCACAAATGCGGTCCAGCCTCTGGCGCTTGACTTTGTGCTTATCCATGAGAGCCATCAGCGTTTTTCACCCCAGCCAAAGCACAAACAGACCAAAGGCTTAGCTGTGAAGCACACAAGACAAATAGTCAAAACACTTCCCGGGGAACAATGTGTACCGATGAAAACCTGTAAGCTAAATAAAATGAACAGCGTTTCAATATTTAGATAAATTAGTTACGTGACAGGCTTCGCTACTAATTCCTAAAGTTGCTAGCCACACGACTAGTCGTAGCTATGGCTAATAAAGTTGTTTACTTATCTCTGCTTAGATTTTTTTGCTAACTAATTGTTTTAGTTAACCTCTCTAGCCAACATGACTGCTGGCGAGAGCCAACACAGACAATTAGGGGCTAACTCCCCAACCATTTCCATTTTGAAACTTTCACACTATTCTGGCTTCTTAGCTAACGTTAGCTAGCTAGCTAATACGTAAAACACTTCGAAGCTTCAGTTTATAAGTAGCTAACGTTAGCTAAATAGCTAAGCAGTAAGCAATATACAAACTTTAACATTAACTATGTACTATAGTTGGCTAAATGTTGTTAGTTAATGTTAGCAGCCTAACTAGCCATCGTCAACAAACTAAAAAGTAGTTAGCTAGAATAACAATTCAAAGTCAGTAGCCAAGAAAGTCGTGTGGCTCACATGGCTAGTTAGCGTACCGAACACCAGGCAAACGTGAGTGTTCGAAAACAGGCCTGTTTTACAAAGCTATCAGCTAGCTAGTAAGCTAATGACAACTAGCTAGCGCTGATAAATTACAGGCATACATCAACACACAAGTTCAAGCGGCGAAAAACATTTAGTTTAAAGAGAATAATACTACGACTAACGTTACGGAGCAGTAACATTATTGTAGCTGTTGGATCAGACCACTAATTGGTAGCTAGCGAAGGTTCATTCATTACCAAATAGTGCAGGTTCTATTCTTAGTGCTGTGGGGTCAAAATTAGTTGTCTTCCCACTGATCTCTCGTCATGAATCCAAACAGTTTGTTTAGAGGAGTCAGGTGACGGACGAGTCACAGAATGAAGAAAATCCTATATAAACCACTATTAGTTGAGTGTGGCGCCTTCACGTAACACAGGAGGTATTGCATCTGGGCACACTGACCATCCGCCCGATTGCTCAGGGACCACATTTGAGGTCGATTCATTTTTTTCAAGATGGCAAAGATCATAATGTATTCTCAACCACAGGCAGGCTGCAACTTCCCTTTTCAATGTATTGCCCAATGCAATTGCTACAGTTCCAGTGAATGTAGTGGAGGGCAGTCACAGACAGGATAAGAGTGGACTCTTACTGTGCTACTTGAGGATATCAAATCAAATCAAATCAAATCAAATTTTATTTGTCACATACACATGGTTAGCAGATGTTAATGCGAGTGTAGCGAAATGCTTGTGCTTCTAGTTCCGACAATGCAGTAATAACAAGTAATCTAACTAACAATTCCAAAACTACTGTCTTGTACACAGTGTAAGGGGATAAAGAATATGTACATAAGGATATATGAATGAGTGATGATACAGAGCAGCATAGGCAAGATACAGTAGATGGTATCGGGTACAGTATGTACAAATGAGATGAGTATGTAAACAAAGTGGCATAGTATAGTATAAAGTGGCTAGTGATACATGTATTACATAAGGATACCGTCGATGATATAGAGTACAGTATATACGTATGCGTATGAGATGAATAATGTAGGGTAAGTAACATTTATATAAGGTAGCATTGTTTAAAGTGGCTAGTGATATATTTACATCATTTCCCATCAATTCCCATTATTAAAGTGGCTGGAGTTGAGTCAGTGTCAGTGTGTTGGCAGCAGCCACTCAGTGTTAGTGGTGGCTGTTTAACAGTCTGATGGCCTTGAGATAGAAGCTGTTTTTCAGTCTCTCGGTCCCAGCTTTGATGCACCTGTACTGACCTCGCCTTCTGGATGATAGCGGGGTGAACAGGCAGTGGCTCGGGTGGTTGATGTCCTTGATGATCTTTATGGCCTTCCTGTGACATCGGGTGGTGTAGGTGTCCTGGAGGGCAGGTAGTTTGCCCCCGGTGATGCGTTGTGCAGACCTCACTACCCTCTGGAGAGCCTTACGGTTGAGGGCGGTGCAGTTGCCATACCAGGCGGTGATACAGCCCGCCAGGATGCTCTCGATTGTGCATCTGTAGAAGTTTGTGAGTGCTTTTGGTGACAAGCCGAATTTCTTCAGCCTCCTGAGGTTGAAGAGGCGCTGCTGCGCCTTCTTCACGATGCTGTCTGTGTGAGTGGACCAATTCAGTTTGTCTGTGATGTGTATGCCGAGGAACTTAAAACTTGCTACCCTCTCCACTACTGTTCCATCGATGTGGATAGGGGGGTGTTCCCTCTGCTGTTTCCTGAAGTCCACAATCATCTCCTTAGTTTTGTTGACGTTGAGTGTGAGGTTGTTTTCCTGACACCACACTCCGAGGGCCCTCACCTCCTCCCTGTAGGCCGTCTCATCGTTGTTGGTAATCAAGCCTACCACTGTTGTGTCGTCCGCAAACTTGATGATTGAGTTGGAGGCGTGCGTGGCCACGCAGTCGTGGGTGAACAGGGAGTACAGGAGAGGGCTCAGAACGCAACCTTGTGGGGCCCCAGTGTTGAGGATCAGCGGGGAGGAGATGTTGTTGCCTACCCTCACCACCTGGGGGCGGCCCGTCAGGAAGTCCAGTACCCAGTTGCACAGGGCGGGGTCGAGACCCAGGGTCTCGAGCTTGATGACGAGCTTGGAGGGTACTATGGTGTTGAATGCCGAGCTGTAGTCGATGAACAGCATTCTCACATAGGTATTCCTCTTGTCCAGATGGGTTAGGGCAGTGTGCAGTGTGGTTGAGATTGCATCGTCTGTGGACCTATTAGGGCGGTAAGCAAATTGGAGTGGGTCTAGGGTGTCAGGTAGGGTGGAGGTGATATGGTCCTTGACTAGTCTCTCAAAGCACTTCATGATGACGGATGTGAGTGCTACGGGGCGGTAGTCATTTAGCTCAGTTACCTTAGCTTTCTTGGGAACAGGAACAATGGTGGCCCTCTTGAAGCATGTGGGAACAGCAGACTGGTATAGGGATTGATTGAATATGTCCGTAAACACACCGGCCAGCTGGTCTGCGCATGCTCTGAGGGCGCGGCTGGGGATGCCATCTGGGCCTGCAGCCTTGCGAGGGTTAACACGTTTAAATGTCTTACTCACCTCGGCTGCAGTGAAGGAGAGACCGCATGTTTTCGTTGCAGGCCGTGTCAGTGGCACTGTATTGTCCTCAAAGCGGGCAAAAAAGTTATTTAGTCTGCCTGGGAGCAAGACATCCTGGTCCGTGACTGGGCTGGGTTTCTTCCTGTAGTCCGTGATTGACTGTAGACCCTGCCACATGCCTCTTGTGTCTGAGCCGTTGAATTGAGATTCTACTTTGTCTCTGTACTGGCGCTTAGCTTGTTTGATAGCCTTGCGGAGGGAATAGCTGCACTGTTTGTATTCGGTCATGTTACCAGACACCTTGCCCTGATTAAAAGCAGTGGTTCGCGCTTTCAGTTTCACACGAATGCTGCCATCAATCCACGGTTTCTGGTTAGGGAATGTTTTAATCGTTGCTATGGGAACGACATCTTCAACGCACGTTCTAATGAACTCGCACACCGAATCAGCATATTCGTCAATGTTGTTATCTGACGCAATACGAAACATCTCCCAGTCCACGTGATGGAAGCAGTCCTGGAGTGTGGAGTCAGCTTGGTCGGACCAGCGTTGGACAGACCTCAGCGTGGGAGCCTCTTGTTTTAGTTTCTGTCTGTAGGCAGGGATCAACAAAATGGAGTCGTGGTCAGCTTTTCCGAAAGGGGGGCGGGGCAGGGCCTTATATGCGTCGCGGAAGTTAGAGTAACAATGGTCCAAGGTCTTTCCTCCCCTGGTTGCGCAATCGATATGCTGATAAAATTTGGGGAGTCTTGTTTTCAGATTAGCCTTGTTAAAATCCCCAGCTACAATGAATGCAGCCTCCGGATAAATTGTTTCCAGTTTGCAGAGAGTTAAATAAAGTTCGTTCAGAGCCATCGATGTGTCTGCTTGGGGGGGGATATATACGGCTGTGATTATAATCGAAGAGAATTCTCTTGGTAGATAATGCGGTCTACATTTGATTGTGAGGAATTCTAAATCAGGTGAACAGAAGGATTTGAGTTCCTGTATGTTTCTTTCATCGCACCATGTCACGTTAGTCATAAGGCATACGCCCCCGCCCCTCTTTTTACCAGAAAGATGTTTTTTCCTGTCTGCGCGATGCGTGGAGAAACCTGTTGGCTGCACCGCTTCGGATTGCGTCTCTCCAGTAAGCCACGTTTCCGTGAAGCAAAGAACGTTACAGTCTCTGATGTCCCTCTGGAATGCTACCCTTGCTCGGATTTCATCAACCTTGTTGTCAAGAGACTGGACATTGGCAAGAAGAATGCTAGGGAGTGGTGCGCGCTGTGCCCGTCTCCGGAGTCTGACCAGAAGACCGCCTCGTTTCCCTCTCTTTCGGAGTCGTTTTTTTGGGTCGCTGCATAGGATCCACTCCGTTGTCCTGTTTGTAAGGCAGAACACAGGATCCGCGTCGCGAAAAACATATTCTTGGTCGTACTGATGGTGAGTTGATGCTGATCTTATATTCAGTAGTTCTTCTCGACTGTATGTAATGAAACCTAAGATGACCTGGGGTACTAATGTAAGAAATAACACGTAAAAAAACAAAAAACTGCATAGTTTCCTAGGAACGCGAAGCGAGGCGGCCATCTCTGTCGGCGCCGGAAGTTTCATGTCATGATGGCATGATGGGCCATCACTCACAGCCACTAATTGTGGTCAGTGATGGTTGGGGGCTACCCATTCTTGGTGGATGTGGACAGATACCTGACATGCATGCTTGAGATCAAGCATGTCAGGTATCTGTCCACATCCACCAAGAATGGGTAGCCCCCAACCATCACTGAGCTTTCAAAAAAGCTCACTGGACACTTGCCTTTCCTTGTAAAATAATTTCCAATAAACTTTATTTATTCACAAACTGAGTTTGAAATTGCCATCTTTTTTTTAAACACATACAATAAAAAAAAACATGTCTAAAAGACAGCCATGGCCTGCCCCAGGTCTCCCGGCTACCATCTTTACACAACTTGTTTTCAACAAATGATCGCTGTATAATACAATATTACAATGTGCCCTCAGAATACAGTGGTTGCTTCCATTTTTAGGTTAACTTGTCAAACAGTGCATTCATTATCAATACATCTCTATTTTCAGAAGATGAGTCACAGATATAAAATAAACAATGAAAGGACTAATGGCAACAGCTACACAATTCATTACCTTTTCATAGTTGTATTTTTTTGTTTACAGAAAAAAAGGTATCTTAAGGCTTATGCTGAATCATATGGATTGTTTAACAGAAAATAACAGGACTGCAGAAAGAAAACTGCAATGACATACTGCTCTTTTGCATCAAACTGAACAAAACAGATATTCAATTCACCACCATCATTCAAGTCTATTCTTACTACTGCACCAACAAAAATACAATTAAAATAAAAGTAATGTAAAAGAAAGCAAGTGCCCAGAAGCTTGTTAGTCTTCCAAAATTCCATCAGTCTGAGGGTGCATTATGAAGACATCCAACAGACACTATGGGAATAGCTGGCATCTCCAGCATTCAGATTATTCACAATGTTTCAGCAACTGGTTCTGGAATGTACTCTGATGGAAGGACAGCATCCATGGCTACCTGAATTAATTGTTATTATTGGTAGTAGTCAAATCATGACCATTGTCAATGAGATTATATATACCCCAGCTCTTCCCATGAGAGAGAAGTCATGTTCCTGAGAGCCCTGCCGATGAAGTACAGCAGGGCTGGGAGTGGAGTGTTGAATGCTGGCGGTAAAGGGGAAAACAGTCTCCAATTAACAACATTTTAATTTTCTTCAATTAGGCTCAAATCTAATTCTGTACAATCCCTCTCAAAGATACTTGGCTGACACTCTTCTCGATCAGGGTCTTCCTCCCCCTCTTCCCCCTCCTCGTCACTCTCGCTTAGAGGACCAATGCTTGTCCTTCCCAGCCCCTCTGGTGAACACGACCCTCTGAAGTCCCCCAAAAAAGGCTCAAAGCCCATGCAAACATCCCCTCCACAAGCCAGCCTCCCACGCGCCATACCACTCAAGGGGTCGGTACTGCGAGTCTGAAAAGACACAAATAGGAGAAACATTTGAGAGTGAAAAAGGCCTTGTTTACACATGTATCATCCCTCTCTAGAAAATACAAGAGCGGTCAACATTCAAACCACATGTTCTCTATTCATGATACAGAAATAGGTAAAGTGTTGTTCCATATGATTTCAAATCATTCTGACTGCACCCCTTTCTGATTAGAATGAAACCTTCCAAACATGTTTGCCCATGGTAGAAGTGGTCAGAAAGTAACTTTTTGGACCTGAACACCAAAACATTCAGGAGATAGAGGTGCTCAAAGTTGACCCATTTTGCATACCTCACCCTACCATGACACATCCATGTCTTCATGACTGAAAGATAAATGTTTGAGTTTGTTATCATTTGAAAGCATACAAACAGTGTTGTCAAACTATTTGATCATTTCTTTACATAAATTACCTAAAAACCCATCTCACTCAATGAGAAAAAACTTGAAATATACAAGATGGCGGCGTACACATTGTTGGATTTCTTCATGGAGCAAAAAATATATTTTAATAGTTTGCTAAATTCAATTTTCTATGGACGCCCTGCAACTAGACAAGGACATTTTATGAAACTCCTGTTTCCACAAATCGAAGATGAAGACAGTATTGCTAAGGTTGGTCCATTATACACCAAACAGTATAATGGATACCCATTTTTGGGGGTTCAAACACAATATCTGGTGTTACAATCTGTAGCTAATGTTTTGGCTGATAAATAAAATAAAGCATGAATAAAATTGTAATTTCAACTTTCAAACGGTACCACAAAGATGGTTGAAGGTCCACACATCAGATAACGTTGACTTGAGTGGGAATATCCATTGACAATTTCATTTAAAACAATCTTCCATAGGAAACCTATTGAAATCATAGAAATATAATAGAATATAGATTTGAATTCATGTTGACATTCAACAGTGGGTGGACTGGTGGCCATCTTTCTGGTAGTAATTGAAACTTTGAATAAAAAACATGAGCTGGCGCACACCCAGATAAAATTATTTTATGTAGAAGTGCTGATAAAACAGCAAATAAACTATAAGCTATACACATAAAGAGAGTTGCACACTATATATAAACTCCCAGTAATTTATTGGGTAAATCACCAACATTTCGGCATTGCTGTGCCTTCAGGGTAATGTGATAAATGCTTGAACCAGGTTATGTAGAAAAACAGTGCAACCAATGACAATTGTGTCATAATTATTAAGTTCATTAGAATTAACTGAGGGAAACTATTTTTATTTTATTTAAAAACAATAGTTTATAGCATATTGAATATATTAGCCTATTGTTATCATATGAAAACAGTTAAATATTGTACATAATATTAGCATCAACAATTCAGTATATTTAATTGTTTCCTATTTCATTACATTTTTTGTTACATGTCATCTTTTGGTTAAACTATAATTCATAATAAGCATCATCAACAGGGGGAACATATTGGGTGTACACTGATAAGCTGTAGAAAGAATATATCAATTTATAAGACTTGTTCATAAGAGAGAATTGTTCCCAAGGGCCTGAGAACAAAGTCAATATTCAGACCACTAGGGGTCAATGTTCTTACACCTGATTGAGCTGTGGTGTTCAGCGAAGTGTTGTTTAAATTGTCCTTTAATTTGTCCTACGTAGGCTTTCCCACATGAACAGGTGATGAGATAGATACTCCCTTGGTCTTGCATGAGATGATGATACCCCTAACAGGGATTTTTCAACCTGGATGTTTTTATAGTGCTATTGCACTCTGCGCATTAGCCACATTTGGTGGGCTCAGGATACAGGTCAGATCTCAGCAAGCTATCTCCAATATTGCGACCACACTTATAGACCACAGAGTGGGGATTCCTTGAACAGGTGTGCAATATTTTTGTCTGATTGCAGAATATGCCAGTGCTTTTTCAGGATTGCTTTCATTTTCTCCGAACACTTGGTGCAAAACACTGTTGCGCTGTTATTCTTCTTTGGTTGATTTAAGCAATTCCTTTCTTGGTTTGAGATATTTTCATCATTGCAGTGTTAAGAGTTTTGTCGTTGTAGCCTCTCATTGAATTTGTCTTTTTTTTTATAGCATTGCTGTCAAAATCTGTCTGGTGGCTACAAATTAATTTAACCCTACATAACTGGCTATATGGTAGACCATTCATGAGGGGACCCTGCATACTATCTGCACATAGCAGGGTATTATTGCGGCCCGTGGGCTTTGTGTACAAGTCTGTGTGTAATGCATCACTCTCTTTGATGATCCATAAGTATCGGTAGTATACTTTTCTCTCATCAGTCTGCATGGAGAATTTGAGGTATTCAGAGCTCTCGTTTAGTAGTTTGTAAATCATTTAGTTCCTGCTTACTTCCTCCCCATAGCACAAAGCCATCTATGCATTTCTTCCATAGGATGCCTTTAGAAAGTAGGGTGTGTATGTTTTGTAAAGAAGTGCTTCCTCAAATTGTCCCACATACATGTTTGCATTGTAATTGTTCAAACCCCCGAGCTGACAAGGTACAGATCTGTCGTTCTGCCCCTGAACAGGCAGTTAACCCACTGTTCCTAGGCCATCATAGAAGATAAGAATTTGTTCTTAACTGACTTGCCTAGTTAAATAAAGGTAAAAAAATATATATATATATATATTTTTTGAATACCCTTGTAAAACTGACCATCCTACCGATCCTCGACTTCAGCGATGTCATATACAAAATAGCCTCCAATACCCTACTCAATAAATTGGATGCAGTATATCACAGTGCCATCTGTTTTGTCACCAAAGCCCCATATACTACCCACCACTGCGACCTGTACGCTCTCGTTGGCTGGCTCTCGCTTCATACTCGTCGCCAAACCAACAGGCTCCAGGTCATCTACAAGACCCTGCTAGGTAAAGTCCCCCCTTATCTCAGCTCGCTGGTCACCATAGCAGCACCCACATGTAGCATGCGCTCCAGCAGGTATATCTCTCTGGTCACCCCCAAAACCAATTCTTCCTTTGGCCACCTCTCCTTCCAGTTCTCTGCTGCCAATGACTGGAACGAACTACAAACATCTCTGAACCTGGAAACACTTACCTCCCTCACTAGCTTTAAGCACCAGCTGTCAGAGCAGCTCACAGATCACTGCACCTGTACATAGCCCATCTATAATTTACCCCGAACAACTAACTACCTCTTCCCCTACTGTATTTATTTATTTAGCTCCTTTGCACCCCATTATTTTTATTTCTACTTTGCACATTCTTCCACTGCAAATCTACCATTCCAGTGTTTTACTTGCTATATTGTATTTACTTCGCCACCATGTCCTTTTTTTGCCTTTACCTCCCTTATCTCACCGCATTTGCTCACATCGTATATAGACTTATTTTTCTACTGTATTATTGACTGTATGTTTGTTTTACTCCTGTGTTGTTGTATTTGTCAAACTGCTTTGCTTTATCTTGGCCAGGTCGCAGTTGCAAATGAGAACTTGTTCTCAACTTGCCTACTTGGTTAAATAAAGGTGAAATAAATAAAAATTAAAACATGTAAATATTTTTCAGTAATGAAAACATGGATGACATCTCATGGTAGGGAGTGGTATGCAAAACAGGTCAACTTTGAGCACTTCTATCTCCTAAATGTTTTGGCATTCAGGTCCAAAAAGTAACTTTGACCACTTCTACCATGAGCAAACTTGAATGGAAGGTTTCATTCAAATCTAAAGATGTGCTATCAGAAAGTAATTGAACTCTTATGGAATGACCCTAAATCAAATTAAATCAAGTTGATATAACTGTTTAGGAAGTGGAAAAATGTAGCATCATATAAAATCTCTGTGATTCTTACAACATGGGTGCAGTAGTTTAGCTAGTTCAGGATTTTATTTTTAAAAAATGTGACAAACATTAGAAACAAGGGTAATATGATGCCACATCTCCCTGAAAATTAACTGGGATAGTATTGTCAACTTGAATATAGCGGGCTGGACTACCGAATACTATAGGTGTAAGCCTAGTCTCGTATGCTCTTCCAATGACTGTGGCTGTTGAAAGAGTATTCTAAACCTAAACAGAACACAACGGTTGTACATATACCACATGTAAATGAGTCTGGCAAAATTAACCTGCACATTTTAAAATGTAGTGTACCATGTTTTTTTTTAATGTGAAGGAGTGACTGGGTGAGTGCACTGAAAGGGGACGCCAGACTTTCTTGCAGCTGCATGCAAATTATATGCAAATCCAGTCAAGAGTGAGTCTTGATGTACAGTATAACATTTGCCTGGCATTGCCTTCAGGGAGAGCCATTGGCACCCTGCCAATTAACCACACTCAGGGTTTGTGCCTGGGGCATAGGAACAGAAGAGACATCTGTGGCCTGGGACGATTGGTAACAAGGACAATAATACACAGGTATGGTCTGTATTCTAAGAATGGAGTTATGGGTGAAAGTTGCCTCTGTATGTCTATTGGATGTTATAAAAGGCAGACTCAGCGATATGAAGTTGATGCTTGGGGTGTGGCGAGCAGTTTGGACAAAAACGAGTATCAAATCAAATTTTATTGGTCACATACACATGGTTAGCAGATGTTATTGCGAGTGTAGCGAAATGCCTGTATCGTAACGGATATGGGACATTTTCTGGATATGATTTTGAGCAGAGTATTTTTTGTAATTATCCATGATCAGAAAAAATGACATTGTCGGGTGCCAGCACGCATCTTTATCATGTCAGTCAGTCAAGGTTTAACGTGATCTAAATAACTCAACTGGCTAGTTTGCAAAGAGAAGGGTGGGCCGTATGCTCTGATTGGATAGTGAAGTTGTAGCTGTCCACTCGCTTCATAATTTCACCTGATCATTCCTTTGGTCTGATAATTTAGATTACTGCTGCCTGCTACTATGATAAATTGCATGGTGAAGACGTTTGCTATCAAGCTATCAATGTGCATAATATCTAACAAGCGAGGCAAGGGTATGGGAAGAAAAATTTGGGATGCACGATATATATATATCGATAATAGCTAAAAATGACAACATCGGTATCGGCCCAATGTCTAGTTTAATGCTGATGTTAAAAACCAAAGCTACATTGCATACCTATATAACGTAGGTACATGAAGTATTTTATTGTTTTATTTCACCTTTATTTAACCAGGTAGGCTAGTTGAGAACACCTTTATTTAACCAGGTAGGCAAGTTGAGAACACCTTTATTTAACCAGGTAGGCAAGTTGAGAACACCTTTATTTAACCAGGTAGGCTAGTTGAGAACACCTTTATTTAACCAGGTAGGCTAGTTGAGAACAAGTTCTCATTTACAACTGTGACCTGGCCAAGATAAAGCATAGCAGTGTGAACAGACAACAGAGTTACACACGGAGTAAACAATTAACAAGTCAATAACACAGTAGAAAAAAAGAGAGTCTATATACATTGTGTGCAAAAGGCATGAGGAGGTAGGCGAATAATTACAATTTTGCAGATTAACACTGGAGTGATAAATGATCAGATGGTCATGTACAGGTTGAGATATTGGTGTGCAAAAGAGCAGAAAAGTAAATAAATAAAAACAGTATGGGGATGAGGTAGGTAAAAATGGGTGGGCTATTTACCGATAGACTATGTACAGCTGCAGCGATCGGTTAGCTGCTCAGATAGCAGATGTTTGAAGTTGGTGAGGGAGATAAAAAGGTCTCCAACTTCAGCGATTTTTGCAATTCGTTCCAGTCACAGGCAGCAGAGAACCGGAACGAAAGGCGGCCAAATGAGGTGTTGGCGTTAGGGATGATAATACCACGTAAAATGTTGTGCTACATGTGCAACACAGCATTCCTAACCTAGCCCACATAATGTCTGCTGTGTGGATCGAGCAGCCATTTGAAAGAGTAGGAACATTTCAGTGAGACAACTCGAAGGCGAAATCCATTAAAGCCAAGATAATGGAATTCATTGCCCTTGACAATCCACCGGTGGTCTCTGTCGTGGGTGATGTTGGCTTTCACCAACTGGTCGAGCACCGGTACACACTACCAAATGCGCTATTTTTAGATGTTGCCCTACCGGAGTTACAGAGTAATAGCGTCACCACATACATGCTATTAGCGTCACCACATACATACTATGGAATGCCGTTTGGGTTTTTGTTTGTCAAAAATATACAGTAGCACTGTCAAAAGCACTGTCAAAAGCTGTAAAAAAAAGTCTGCAAACAAGCAAACACTGGCCACGAATGATGCGTTTACAATACCGCGTTGGTAATAAAGCATCCTTTGTTCGACCGCAACTTCTGGGGTCGCTAGCTTTAGCTTGGTAGCTAGCTAGCACCAATACAACCAGCCTGAAAACAACGACCAGTAGAAACTGCAGGCATTTTCATTATTCTTAGCAATGATTTAGGAATCGTTGTGAGTAAGTATTAGCTAGGTTGCCACTAGTTCACCTATTGAAATTGAACTTCATTTCAAAAAAATAAATAGTTAGCCAGCTACTTAACCCTGTTGCCCAAAGCTAACGTTATAAGCAGCCAGCTAGCTTCATCTGGCTAGTGAGGCTCGACCGGACCGGGTTATGTGTTGTAAAGCTAGCCACAATAAGGAGTAGGCACAAGAGTGGAATTTGCGGTTTGCCTTCAAAAATCAAAGTTTGTCATTGATAGTGAATCAAATGAACAAAAATAGTAAAATTATGCCATACTTTTATTTAAGGCTAACCGCAAAGTCCACTTATTGTGGCTAGCTTCACATAGATGGGTCTGACAACCATTAATCAAATAAGAACTGTCTTATAAATTAGGGTTATTTTAGATGACACCTAGATATATAGTTAGCTAGCTAACTATAGCAACTGAAACCGATTATGTTATTTTATTTGACCTGTCATAGTGTTATTTGATGTGTATGTTTTTTGACACGCAAAGACCCAAACAGCGTTCCATAGAAATCCTGGTTGAGAATGAAACGACTGAACAAATGAACAATGAAAAAGCACAGCAAGTAAGTGAAAGAAATAGGTTTTGATTAGATTTTACGGGTAATGGGGACATACGTAAATGCCAACAAAATAACCTTTTGGTCAGTGTGGTGTGTGTGTAACCTTTAACTTCTTTGGGATAGGGGGCAGTATTTATGTCCGGATGAAATGCGTGCCCAATGTAAACTGCCTGTTTCTCAGGCCCAGAAGCTAGGTTATTCATATATTGGTATTGGTAGATCTGGATAGAAAAAACACTGACGTTTCTAAAACGGTTTGAATGATGTCTGAGTATAACAGAACTTATTTGGCAGGCGAAACACCGAGGACAAACCAACCAGAATTTTCTTTTTTTTTAGGTCACTCTTTTCAATGGGTTTTCATTGGGAATCTAGAATTCTAAGGCAGTTCCTTGCCGTTCCTTTTGCCTCCACTGGATGTCAACAGTCTATAGAAATCGGTTGATGTTTTTCCTTTGTGTAAGGAAGAAGTAGGGCTGTCCAGAACAAGGGTCGAGTGAAGTGTACTGTTTGATAGAGGCGCGTGACCTGAAAAGCACGCGCCACTTTGTTTTCCTCCGGTATTGAACGTAGTTTATCCCATCTTAAATTGTATTGATTATTTACGTTAAAAAATACCTAAAGTTGTATTAGGAAAGTTGTTTGAAATGTTTGGACAAAGATTACAGGTAACTTATGAGATATTTTGTAGTCATGTTGAGCGAGTTGGAACCGGTGTATTTTCCGAATCATACACGCCAAATAAATGGACATTTTGGATATATAACGACATAATTAATTGAACAAAAGGACCATTTGTGATGTTAAAAATGAACATATTGGAGTGCTAACAGAAGATCTTCAAAGGTAAGGCATATGTTATTTCTGACTTTTGTGTTGAGCCTGGCGGGTTGAATTATGATTTTCATGTGTATGTTTGCTGGGGTGCTGTCCTCAGATAATAGCATGGTTTGCTTTCGCCGTAAAGCCTTTTTGAAATCGGACACTGTGGTTGGATTTATCAAGAAATTAAACACTGATGCGCATTCTGACTGAGTGACAGCAAACTTGGCTGCCTGCTGCAAATTGAGGACATACACATTTTTGCAGTGAGAACGTGCAGGAAGGTATTTTGCCAACATATACTTAGCATATTAAAACACTTTTGTTTTTTTCGATCACAAGTATCATCCAATCCGACTATCAACTGTCAATTTACGGCTACAACTAGGAGAACGTTAATTTTGGCACACCTCTAGTAGATGCAGAAAGTAAACAGCAGTGGATCAATTTCCGCAACAGTAGGGAAGTGGATATTCGACCAGCAGAACAAACATTTAAGATTAGGCATAAGGGTCTAATTTAATGAAGGTTAAAGGTCAACTCAGCAATATGATGTAGGTGCACAAAGTAAACAGCATAGTGGGTCAATTTCCACAACAACTGAGGGGGTTTTAGTGCAAGGCTCAACTTCTCTGCTGTTTTGGTGCCCTGGCTACCCATGTTCATGTGCAGATACTGTGTGACTGTATGAGCGCAAAGTCATGCATCTTGCTTATCTCAATATCTGCGGTGGTGCTCGTGGCAAAGTCATCTTTCTGAGTCTACCTTTAAAGGGATAGTTCAACCAAATTCTATATTGGTTTCCTTAACCGGTATGCAGTCTACGGACAATGTATGACAGGAATCCATGCTTTGGTTTTGTTTCCGAATGCTAACGTTCTAGGCTGTGTGACACAAATCCCATGCATTGCTGTCATACCTTGTCCATAGACTGCTTACAGGGTAAGGAAACCAGTATTCCATTTTGTAATTTGGGTGAAATATCACTTTAACAACTTTCCTCTGGCTAGCAGATGGCATGTTCCACCACCAACCTACATACGGCAAACATTTCTATTCATTTCTGACCCTTAAAGATTTTTTGTTTACCTGAGTCATCTTGGTGAAATCCAGTACTGGCCGGGCAAATGGTCTGTCTGGGTCACGGCGTCGCTTCAGTCCTGGTTTGAGAAGGAGCAGGTCACAGGGCTGTGAGTGGCAGCGAGGGAGCTGAGGGGGGATGGCCCGGCGAAGAGAGGACGGGGTGCTGCAGGCAGAGGAGGGCAAAGCAGGCACAGCCGGAGGGGGTGCTGCACAGTGGGGTGGAACTGGAGGCGGGGGCAGGAACTGGGCGGCAGCCTCTCTGATAAGGACAGGTGACAGAGAGAAGCGTCGCTGTGGAGGAAGGGGAGGGTGGAGCGGGGACGGAGAGGAGCATGATGATGGGGAGTGGAAGAAACAGCAGCAGGCGCCTCCTCCAGCAGTGTCACTGGGGTCCCATGGGAAATTCCAAGGCAGTGGGGAGTCAGGAGAGAGAGCAATGCTAAAGAATGTGGGGCTTGAAGAAGAGTGTAGTGAAGAATTTAGAGATGAGCTAGGAGCACGAAGCGGACAAGGCCCCCCGGCTACCCCTCCACTGTGGCATTGACGATTCACAGGTGTCCAGACCCTCGAAGCGCTGGGCCGCCAGGTGTAACGGCAGCGTGAAAGGTCCTCTGGCACGGACAGTGAACGACAGTGGCGTTTGGGGGGTGGCGGGGGGGGAGGGGGTGCACCTGGAAAAGACAGGTCTGTCACTGAGGTGCTTGGGACCAGGGGCCGGTGCAGGGCTTCCCCCTCTGCCAGGTGAGTTTCGGGGGGAACCAGAGGGACAGGGCAGGGGGGGAAGCTGGAGCTCAGCACACCCTGCAGGCCAGGCTTGGAGGGAGGGCGGAGCTGCCAATAACCACTCTCTATTAGGGAGAAGGAAAGATGATACCATAAATTAGAGCTGGAATGATTAACCAAAAATGTCGACCTCAACCAAACCGACCACTTATCAAATTAATTTTACAACACTAGAGAAATGTGAAGTTTGAAAAGAGTCTGCTAATTTGGGCAATTCCTAATGGGACATTTGATAACTACTACAATCAAAGTAGTAGTAGTAACAAGTATACAAACATAACTATGGTGCACAATGTCAGACTTATCGTTCTATTTGTGATAAATCTATATCATAATAAATATACTGAATTTTGTCCATATCGCCCCCTTCTAACATTAATAGAAACCACTTGAGGTTTATTTAATTAAATAATATGTGAGAAAATCGAAAAAGCAATTCATTCCTGATACAATGTAGTTGCAGCTTGCTCTTGACAAGGACAGCAGTCCTGAAGCTAATTTCCTGCAATTCTATCCATTTTACCATGGGGATTTGAACTGTGTATTTAAATAATGTATTCTTGACATAAACGTTGTTGCTCATTCTAATATTTCTACGACGTGACTATAAATGAGAACTTGTTCTCAACTGGCATACCTGGTTAAATAAAGGTGAAACAAATACAAAAAATAAAAAATACAAAAAAAAAACACCCCATATTTATCACGCGCTACAGCAGGTGTATCTCACTGATCATCCCTAAAGCCAACACCTCATTTGGCCGCCTTTCGTTCCAGTTCTCTGCTGCCTGTGACTGGAACGAATTGCAAAAATCGCTGAAGTTGGAGACTTTTATCTCCCTCACCAACTTCAAACATCTGCTATCTGAGAAGCTAACCGATCGCTGCAGCTGTACATAATCTATCAGTAAATAGCCCACCCAATTTACCTACCCCATCCCCATACTGTTTATATTTATTTACTTTTCTGCTCTTTTGCACACCATTATCTCTACCTGTACATGACCATCTGATCATTTATCACTCCAGTGTTAATCTGCAAAATTGTAATTATTCGCCTACCTCCTCATGCCTTTTGCACACAATGTATATATAGACTCTCTTTTTTTCTACTGTGTTATTGACTTGTTAATTGTTTACTCCATGTGTAACTCTGTGTTGTCTGTTCACACTGCTATGCTTTATCTTGGCCAGGTCGCAGTTGTAAATGAGAACTTGTTCTCAACTAGCCTACCTGGTTAAATAGAATAAAATAAAATAAAAAATATACTGGATTCTTGACATAGCTTACTTAGGACTGGGCGATATGGCCAAAATGTTATATCACAGTATTTTATTTATTACAGTACGACAGCATTTTATGTTTTTTAATAATATAAGTTCTAAATTTGCTTTATGAGTAGTGCGTGACCCTAGGGTGGCAACACACACATTCTAAGTGATTTCAATGGGTCTTTCTCTATTCTGATTGAACAGTATAAAACAGTTCAACACCAAAAGTCGTAATTTTCCATTTCTGCATTTGAGATCATTTCCACACTGCCACGTAGGGCTGCACGATATGGGCAAGTAATCTGGGCCTTATTTTAACCAAATGTTGCAATTTGACTTGCAATTTAGAGCAAAACACTTGGGTTAACTGTTGGAATCATGGGAATAGAATGTCCATTGTAATTATATAGTTAGAATATAATAGTGGGCACTTTTAATACAGTGTTGTTTGACATGACAACGAATGAAAATGCCAGGGAGGAGTTATTGTGACAGTGTAAAAACTAATGTGTTGATAGGTGTTTCCTAGGGGACCCAATAATCTTTGGCTACATTGAATGTTTTCTCTTAGCTACTTCATGTAGATAACATTCTTGCTTTGCGTTTACCTCTTTAATTTAGAAGGCACTGTTGCACAAACATGCCGATTACGTCTACGCAATCACTGGTATTATCAGGCTGCATAGCTAATTACGCTTGCTCTTACTCAGTACATTTATTAGCTAGCTAGCGATTAGCATTAGCGGCTAACAAGATTTAGGAACAAAATGCTAAGAAAAGACAAACTAGCTGTTTGCAGATGTAAGAAACAAGCTAATAGTGTAATTATAGAATGCTAGTAGATTTATATTAAGAAGCAAAGTGACAACTGCATCGATGTTATCAACTGTGTTGCATATGCTGCATTGACCATGCAGACTGAAGGCAAGTGTCTCCTGATTGAGGAATATCAAACACGCTCCTTGAGTGACAGGGAGTGTGCCTAGGTCTCTGTGGAAAGCGGCATAGAAAGAGATGACTCAAGTAGCAGAGTAAACTATAAAAATGGACGCTACACATTGCGTATCACATTTAAGAAACCAAACATTCAAATACCGGTACAGAAGGTAAAGTAAAAACCCAAACCAGTCCGTGCATCAATACCTGTATAAAGCTAAAACAAAAAAGTGTATACCGCCCAGCTCTTAAGCTTACTCTAATAAACTCAGCAAAAAAATAAAACATCTCTTTTTCAGGACCCTGTCTTTCAAAGACAATTTGTAAAAATCCAAATAACTTCACAGATCTTCATTTAAAGGGTTTAAAACACTGTTTGCCATGCTTGAACCATAATTAATGAACATGCACCTGTGGAACGGTCGTTAAAACACTACCAGCTTACAGATGTAGGCAATTAAGGTCACAGTTATGAAAACTTAGGTCACTAAAGAGGCCTTTTTACTGACTCTGAATTACACCAGAAGAAAGATGCCCAGGGTCCCTGCTCATCTGCGTGAATGTGCCTTAGGCATGCTGCAAAGGAGGCATGAGGACTGCAGATGTGGCCAGGGCAATATATTGCAATGTCCGTACTGTGAGACGCCGCTACAGGGAGACAGGGCGGACAGCTGATCATCCTCGCAGTGGCAGACCACGTGTAACAACACCTGCACAAGATCGGTACATCCGAACATCACACCTGCGGGACAGGTACAGGATGGCAACAACTGCCCGAGTTACACCAGGAACGCACAATCCCTCCATCAGTGCTTAGACAGTCCACAATAGGCTGAGAGAGGCTGGACTGAGGGCCTGTAGGCCTGATGTAAGGTAGGTCCTAACTAGACATCACCAGCAACGTCGCCTATGGACACAAACCCACCGTCGCTGGACCAGACAGGATTGGCAAAAAGTGCTCTTCAAGTGACGAGTCGCGGTTTTGTCTCACCAGGGGGGTGACGGTCGGATTCACGTTTATAGTCGAAGGAATGAGCATTACACCGAGGCCTGTACCCTGGAGCAGGATCAATTTGGAGGTGGAGAGTCCGTCATGGTCTGGGACGGTGTGTCACAGCATCATCGGACTGAGCTTGTTGTCATTGCAGGCAATCTCAACGCTGTGCGTTACAGGGAAGACATCCTTCTCCCTCATGTGGTACCCTTCCTGCAGGCTCATCCTAACATGACCCTCCAGCATGACAACGTCACCAGCCATACTGCTCGTTCTGTGCGGGATTTCCTGCAAGACAGGAATGTCAGTGTTCTGCCATGGCCAGCGAAGAGCCAGGATCTCAAACCCATTGAGCACGTCTGGGACCTGTTGGATCGGAAGGTGAGGGCTAGGGCCATTCCCCCCAGAAATGTCCGGGAACTTACAGGTGCCTTGGTGGAAGAGTGGGGTAACATCTCACAGCAAGAACTGGCAAATCTGGTGCAGTCCATGAGGAGGAGATGCACTGCAGTACTTAATGCAGCTGGTGGCCACACCAGATATTGACTGTTACTTTTGATTTTGACCCCCACTTTGTTCAGGGACACATTGTTCCATTTCTGTTAGTCACACGTCTGTGGAACTTGTTCAGTTTATATCTCAGTTGTTGAATCTTATGTTCATATAAATAGTTACACATGTTAAGTTTGCTGAAAATAAAACGCAGTTGACAGTGAGTGGATGTATCTTTTTTTTGCTGAGTTTATATTTACTGCTGTACACGGTGCATTCGGAAAGTATTTAGACCCCTTGCTCTTTTCCACATTGTTACGTTATAGCCTTACTCTAAAATGAAATACAATTTTTTCCTCAAACGACACACAATACCACATAACAAAGCGAAAACAGGTTTTTGCAAATGTATAAATGTTTTATTTTATTTTTAAATACCAGAAATACCTTTTTTACACAAGTATTAAGACCCTTTGCTGTGAGACTCAAAATTGAGCTCAGGTGCATCCTGTTTCCATTGATCATCATGGAGATCTTTCTACAATTTGATTGGAGTCAACCTGTGGTAAATGACATTGATTGGACAGGATTTGGAAAGGCACACACCAGTCTATATAAGGTCTAAGCACGTCAGAGCAAAAACCAAGCCATGAGGTCGAAGGAATTGTCTGTACAGCTCCGGGACAGGATTGTGTCAAGGCACAGATCTGAGGAAGGGTACAAAAACATTTCTGCAGCATTGAAGGATTGAAGTTTCTGAATGTCCTTGAGTGGCCCAGCCAGAGCCCAGACTTGAACACAATCCACCATCTCTGGAGAGATCTGAAAATAGCTGTGCAGCGACACTCCCGATCCAACCTGACAAAGCTTGAGGAGCTGCAGAGAAGAATGGGTGAAACTCCCCAAATATAGGTGTGCCAAGCTTGTAGCGTCATACCCAAGAAGACTCAAGGATGTAATCGCTGCCAAAGGTTCTTTAACAAACTACAGAGTAAAGTGTCTGAATACTTAAGAAAATGTGATTTCAGTTTAAATGCATTTGGGGGAAAAACATTTAAAACAGTTTTTGCTTTGTCATTATGGGGTATTGTATGTATCTGATTGAGGGTAAAATAACAATTTAAGAATAAGGCTGTAACATAACAAAATGTGGAAAAAGTCAAGGGGTCGGAATAGTTTCCGAACGCACTGTATTGCTGAGTATACCTTTAAGAAGACTCCCTTTGCATGATCAGCCTGAGAAGACACATGCGTGGAATAAATCACGTAATGTGGTTTCCTGTTTAACAACCTATACAAACATTTCCTTTCTGTCATTTGGAATTCACCTCCATTTATCTGTGCTCTTATCAACAGTGCAAAGCCAAAGTTACAATGCCTAATGCAATACATTGCTGAATAACAGGCTACATGGTTTCACTTGTACATACTCACCAGGCATCAATCCATCTGTAGGCCAGCAAATTCCTAGGTTGTTGGGGTCCAGCAGAAACTGGAAGACAGACATGTTTATTGAGGAGCAAAAGCACAGGGAAAACAATTCAGAACGGCTCAATTAACAGCAAGAGAAATAAATGGTCATGAAGCTGAGCACTGTTACAATCAAGACAAGGACATGCAAGCAGAGTCATAGGCTGACACATAAGTGGGCTCCCGAGTGGTGCATCGGTCTAAGGCACTGCATCTCAGTGCTAGAGGCATCACTACAGACCCTGGTTTCGATCCAGGGCTGTATCACAACCGGCTGTGATCGGGAGTCCCATAGGGCGCCGCACAATTTGCCTAGCGTCGTGCAGGTTAGGGGAGGGTTTGGCCATTATTGTAAAATAAGAATTTATTCTCGACTTCAAAACAAATTTTATTAGTCATATGCGCCGAATACAACAAGTGTAGACCTTACAGTGAAATGCTTACTTAGGAGCCTCTAACCAACAATGCAGTTTAAAAATACATACAAATAAACAAAAAAACATAAGAATAAAAGAAACAAGTAATTAAAGAGCAGCAGTAAAATAACAATGCAAGACTATATACAGGGGGGTACTGGTACAGAGTCAATGTGCGGGGGCACCGGTTAGTCGAGGTAATATGTACATGTAGGTAGAGCTATTAAAGTGACTGCATAGATGATAACAGAGAGTAGCAGCTGTGTAAAGGGGAGGAATGCAAATAGTCTGGGTAGCCATTTGATTAGATCTTCAGGTGTCTTATGGCTTGGGGGTAAGAGATGTTTAGAAGCTTCTTGGACCTAGACTTGGCGTACCAGTACCGCTTGCCGTGCGGTAGTAGAGAGAACAGTCTATGACTAGGGTGGCTGGAGTCTGGCAATTTTTAAGGCCTTCCTGACACCGCCTGGCATAGAGGTCCTGGATGGCAAGAAGCTTGGCGCCAGTGATGTATTGGGCCGTACGCAGTACCCTCTGTAGTGCCTTGCGGTTGGAGGCCGAGCAGTTGCCATACCAGGCAATGACGCAACCAGTCAGGATGCTCTCAATGGTGCAGCTGTAGAACCTTTTGAGGATCTGAGGACCCATGCCAAATCTTTTCAGTCTCCTGAGGGGGAATAGGTTTTGTCGTGCCCTCTTCACAACTGTCTTGGTGTGCTTGGACCATGTTAGTTTGTTTGGTGATGTGGACACCAATGAACTTGAAGCTCTCAACCAGCTCCGTCGATGAGAATGGGGGCGTGCTTGGTCCTCTTTTTCATGTAGTCCACAATCATCGCCTTTGTCTTGATCACGTTGAGGTATAGGTTGTTGTCCTGGCACCACACGGCCAGGTCTCTGACCTCCTCCCTATAGGCTGTCTCGTTGTTGTCTGTGATCAGGCTGTTGTGTCATTGGCAAACTTAATGACGGCGTTGGAGTTGTGCCTGGACATGCAGTCATGAGTGAACAGGGAGTACAGGACTGAGCACGCACCAGTGAAGGGCCCGTGTTGAGGATTAGCGTGGCGGATGTGTTGTTACCTATCCTTACCACCTTGGGGCACACCGTCAGGAAGTCCAGGATCCAGTTGCAGAGGGAGGTGTTTAGTCCCAGGGTCCTTAGCTTATTGATGAGATTTGAGGGCACTATGGTGTTGAACACTGAGCTGTAGTCAATGAATAGCATTCTCACATAGGTGTTCCTTTTGTCCAGGTGGGAAAGGGCAGTGTGGAGTGCAATAAAGATTGCATCTGTGGATCTGTTAGGGCGGAATGCAAATTGGAGTGGGTCTAGGGTTTCTGGGATAATGGTGTTGATATTAGAGGTCGACCGATTAATCGGAATGGCCGATTAACTAGGGCCGATTTCAAGTTTTCATAACAATCTGTATTTTTGGACACCGATTTGGCCGATTAAAATTTGTATTTTATTTATTTCATCTTCATTTAACCAGGCAAGTCAGTTAAGAACGCATTCTGGGCCTCAAGGGTGGCGCAGTGGTTAAGGTTGCTGTACTGCAGCGCTAGCTGTGCCACCAGAGACTCTGGGTTCGCGCCCAGTCTCTGCCGTAACCGGCCGCGACAGGGAGGTCCATGGGGCGACGCACAATTGGCATAGGGTCGTCAGGGTTAGGGAGGGCTTGGCCGGTAGGGATATCCTTGTCCCAGCGACTCCTGTGGCGGGCCGGGCGCAGTGCACGGTGTTTCCTCTGACACATTGGTGCGGCTGGCTTCCGGGTTGGATGCGCGTTGTGTTAAGAAGCAGTGCGGCTTGGTTGGGTTGTGTATCGGACGCATGACTTTCAACCTTTGTCTCCCCCGAGCCCGTACGGGAGTTGTAGCGATGAGACAAGATAGTAGCTACTAACAATTGGATACCACGAAATTGGGGAGAAAAAAGGGGGGTAAAAAAGTTTTTTTTAAAAGAAAAAATAACGCATTCTTATTTTCAATAACTGCCTTGTTCAGGGGCAGAACGACAGATTTTTACCTCGTCAGCTCAGGGATTCAATCTTGCAAACTTACAAACTAACTAGTCCAACGCTCTAACCACCTGCCTCTCATTGCACTCCACGAGGAGACTGCCTGTTACGCGAATGCAGTAAGCCATGGTAAGTTGCCAGCTAGCATTAAACTTATCTTATAAAAAACTCAATCAATCATAATCACTAGTTAAACTAGTAATATCATCAACCATGTGTAGTTATCTAGCGTGTCCTGCGTTGCATATAATCGATGCGGTGCGTATCATTGTTCCAATGTGTACCTAACCATAAACATCAATGCCTTTCTTAAAATCAATACACAGAAGTATATATTTTTAAACCTGCATATTTAGCTAAAATAAATCCAGGTTAGCAGGCAATATTAACCAGGTGAAATTGTGTCACTTCTCTTGCGTCCATTGCACGCAGTCAGTGTATATGCAACAGTTTGGGCCGCCTAATTTGCCAGAATTTGACATAATTATGACATATAGAATATTTAGACTTATGGATGCCACCCGTTAGATAAAATACAGAACGGTTCCGTATTTCACTGAAAGAATAAACGTCTTGTTTTCGAGATGATAGTTTCCGGATTTGGCCATATTAATGACATAAGGCTCGTATTTCTGTGTGTTATCATGTTATAACTAAGTCTATGATTTGAAAGAGCAGTCTGACTGAGCGATGGTAGGCAGCAGCAGGCTCGTAAGCATTCATTCAAACAGCACTTTTGTGCATTTGCCAGTAGTTGTTTATGACTTCAAGCCTATCAACTCCCGAGATTAGGCTGGTGTAACCGATGTGAAATGGCTAGCTAGTTAGCGGGGTCAAACGTCACTCGCTCTGAGACTTGGAGTGGTTGTTCCCCTTGCTCTGCATGGGTAATGCTGCTTCGAGGGTGACCTGTTGTCATTGCGTTCCTGGTTCGAGCCCAAGTAGGAGCGAGGAGAGGGATGGAAGCTATACTGTTACACTGGCAATACTAAAGTGGCTATAAGAACATCCAATAGTCAAAGGTATATGAAATAGAAATGGTATAGAGAGAAATAGTCCTATAATTCCTATAATAACTACAACCTAAAACTTCTTACCTGGGAATATTTAAGACTCATGTTAAAAAGGAACCACCAGCTTTCATATGTTCTCATGTTCTGGGCAAGGAACTGAAACGTTAGCTTTCTTACATAGCACATATTGCACTTTTACTTTCTTCTCCACTTCTACACTTCTTCTACACTTTGTTTTTGCATTATTTAAACCAAATTGAACATGTTTCATTATTTATTTGAGGCTAAATTGATTTTATTGATGTATTAAGTTAAAATAAGTGTTCATTCAGTATTGTTGTAATTGTCATTATTACAAATAAATAAAAATAGTCTGATTAATCAGTATCAGATTTTTTTTGGTCCTCCAATAATCGGTATCGGTGTTGAAAAATCTACACTTCTTCTACACTTTGTTTTTGCATTATTTAAACCAAATTGAACATGTTTCATTATTTATTTGAGGCTAAATTGATTTTATTGATGTATTAAGTTAAAATAAGTGTTCATTCAGTATTGTTGTAATTGTCATTATTACAAATAAATAAAAATAGTCTGATTAATCAGTATCAGATTTTTTTTGGTCCTCCAATAATCGGTATCGGTGTTGAAAAATCATAATCGGTCGACCTCTAGTTGATATGACCAGCCTTTCAAAGCACTTCATGGCTACAGACGTGAGTGCTACGGGTCGGTAGTCATTTAGGCAGGTTACCTTAGTGTTCTTGGGCACAGGGACTACAGTGGTCTGCTTAAATCATGTTGGTATTACAGACTCGGACAGGGATAGGTTGAAAATGTCAGTGAAGACACTTGCCAGGTGGACAGCGCATGCTCTCAGTACACGTCCTGGTAATCTGTCTGGCCCTGCAACCTTGTGAATGTTAACCTGTTTAAAAGGTCTTACTCACATCGGCTGCGGAGAGAGTGATCACACGGTCCTCCGGAAAAGCTGGCGCTCTTATTTATGTTTCAGACTTGCTTAGTTAAATAAAGGTTAAATTAAAAAAAACTTACCACGTTTAGGGCCCTTTGGTGAGCGTTGCTGTCCAGACTATGTTTCTGCAGATGCTCGATCAGTGAAACCATGCATGGTTGCGAGGTGGTGGGCAGTGTTGAGGGGAAGGGGCGTGTCCCTCTATCTGTTCTTCAATCTAATTGTGACTGGCAGAGCTTCTCTGGCACCTCCACTCATCCTCTGGGCCAGGTTGCCCTGCCCAGTCTCACTGGGACATGGTCATCACTGTAGTCAGCTCACCTGGAGGGTAAAGTCCGATAGCAGGACGGACCAGTGTTACCAAAAGGAAATGACAGTGCAGGGGTTTTCAAATACAGGTGATACCGCTCAAATGGGGAAGCTGTTAATGTTTTAGGACATTTGTAATCACATTTTCATGTTCTGTACAGTTTGCCATATTGACTTTTGGTAACCCATCACTTTCTCTGTATCTTATGGAGTAGACAAATTAAGCCTAGATGTCGAAATGGGGTCTTTTCAAGACCTGACATAACTTTAACACGTCTTTAGATGCTCAACCACTGACCAAACGTGCTCACAAGTGTTCAGACACACCATCTCTGAGTGCAGAAGTAATGGTGACAGGTGCCTGGGATGAGATGGCCTTCCTGATGCCAGAGATGGCCTTCCTGATGCCACTCGGGGGTTTATTGAATACCTACTCAAGATCACGAGGCACATGTCCGACAACCAGAAAATGTAACCAAAAACCTCAACCAGTAACCTTAATGATGGATACGTGAATTTGAAAAGGGTGCATACTGAGGTCCAATCTGGCAAAGAACCAAGCATGTCATGATCTATCAAGAACTGGCATGCTCTTCTTCACTCAATAACAAGATTGAGAAAAAGCTTCTTAGCTAACTAACGTTTGGTATCTACCATTTTGATAAGAACATTTGGAAAGCCAGAATGATGGCTACATAACTAGTTTATATCAAATGATGGTATCCTTGCTGTCCATTACAAACCTTTCAAATGAGCAATGTGTGGTAGCGAGCTATTCATTCACAATTAGTATATAATATTTTTGAAGATCGTTCTAAACCCCTTCACAGAATATGAAGCCTTCACTTAGCTAGCTCAGTCAAGATGACTAACGTTAGCAACAGCAAGCCGCACTGACAATATGATGCTAACTAGCTCGGTTAGCTAACGCAAATCGTAATTTGTATGGTTAGCAAGCTAGCTAGTTGTGTACGTCATTTAACCGATTATGCATACACATCCACACAAAACACCGCTTGTTAATCTGTAATAAACAAATTAATTATTACCTCCTACCCGATTAGATCACTAGCTGTCGAGTCTCGCTAGCTATTATTGCATGCATTTATCGCTAGAGCCTTGGACCGCTGTGCCATGTCTAGGACGCGTGCTTGCAAAAACACGGCCATGCATTTTATAACGCAGTGAGACGTTTCAGATAAATAAAACTGCTAATCAATAACTTTTCTTTGTAACAGCTACTTGATTCAAATGTCGTTCTTACCTCGACCAACACCACCGTACATCAGGCCTTACAAGGGTTAAATGCTGCTGGTGAAGGATAAACCAATTTGGAGCCTGTGCAGAACGCGACTGGCAGTCACGTTAGTATCCGTGTCTCCGATATTATTGACCTATTAAAAAGCATAACATGTACCAGAACCGTTGTTGATTACAATATCTGGAACATAAATTGAAATATACAAGACATATCCGTCTTAGACAAAAAAAAATAGCGCCGCATACAATTCAGTCAACCATTTAAAATAAATTAAAAACGTTCAAACCTGTGAGCGATTTTAATGTATAAATAGGGGGCGCCCAAGCAGTGGGCGCATTCGATGATTATTCGAACAACAGAAGTAGCTGACGTGCAATAGCGTAGCATTTTAAAAGAGCGGACAAAAACATTTTTTTTAAAGATGTCAAATCGCAAGATTTCATTCATTGTTGAAAATGGCACAACTTTGACTGAACCGACGTAAGGTTATTAGATGGCAATAAAGTGTGGTACTTGTAGTTCGCTACTCATATTCGGATCAGTTGTTTACTTGACAAATTGATAGGCCCTGTGACCATTTGAAAGTCACGCCTTTAACACTGGAATATGTCACTTTTCATATTACTTATATATCATCCCACCGTACGACTTATTGGTGAGGCAAGTACAAGAAATAGCTCATACCGTTATCTTGTGGATGCTTTGAATACTGCAGTTAGCGTTGCATGTTGGACCGGCCAAATGAAAGCGCAAAATGTTATGACCTCAGCGCTATCCCCCCAATCCCGGAGACTCATTAAACCAGGAAAGCCAACTTTGCGGACATCTCATGAGAATTGTGTGTGGAAAAATCTAATCTTTATTCATTTCGCTTTGCATCAGTACTCCGGTTGTAACAAATGACAATTGAGAAAAACAAAATAAGAAACCAACAAAACAAAGTGATCAACATTCTGTTTTTAGAAAAACAGTGAGGTATGTAGGATAGATGAGACAGCATTAGAGAGTAGAGCCTGAGAGTCAGCTGAGTCGCAGACTGGTGAACATGGTGAAGTGGCTAGTGGGTCAAAAGCAACAAAGCCAAATACGACGTCATTACTCTTTAGAAAGAAAACAGAATTGGGAGGGTGAGAAAAGTGTTAGAGGGCTTGGCCATGGAGAAAACCCAACACAAATAAATGTAATTGGGACAAGAAAATAAAGTTTAAACAAGTTAAGAATAATACTGGGTCTAAATAAACATCTAGGTAAAACATTAGTGAAGCAGATATTGCTTAAAACAATGTGTAAAAAGTGTCCCAAAACTGACAAGTGTGTGGTCAATATTTGACAGAAATCATATCTTTCAGTCAGCACCCAGTGAACCCCTGCAAGTCGATACCGCTGTGACTGACAGCCATGATCAGAATGGTTTCCACGGTAGCCAGTCTCCCTGCATGGGCCCTTGTTGATCATGATCAGTTTCCAGGAGAAATCTGAGCAAAATATAACTTGAAATATTACATTTACATATGTATTCAGACCCTTTACTCAGTATTTTGTTGAAGCACCTTCACAGCGACTACATCCTAGAGTATTCTTGGGTATGATGCTACAAGCTTGGCACATCTGTATTTGGTGAGTTTCTCCCATTCTTCTCTGCAGATCCTCTCAATCTCTGTCAGGTTGGATGAGGAGCTTCACTGCACAGCTATTTTCAGGTCTCTCAAGAAATGATCGATCGGGTTCAAGTCCGGGCTCTGGCTGGGCCACTCAAGGACATTCAGAGACTTGTCCTGAAGCCATTCCTGCGTTGTCTTGACTGTATGCATAGAGTTGTTGTCCTGTTGGAATGTGAACTTCGCCCCAGTCTGAGGTCCTGAGCAGGATATAGTCAAGGATCTCTGTACTTTGCGCCATTCGTCTTTGACTCGATCCTGACTAGTCTCCCAGTCCCTGCTGCTAAAAACATCCCCACAGCATGATGCTGCAACCACCATAGGGATGGTGCCAGGTTTCCTCCAGACGTGACATTTGGCATTCAGGCCAAATACTTTAATCTTGGTTTCATCAGACCAGAGAACCTGGTTTCTCATGGTCTGAGAGTCTTTAGGTGCCTTTTGGAAAACTCCAAGCGGGCCATCATGTGCCTTATGCTGTGTAGTGGCTTCCATCTGGCCACTAAAATAAAGGCCTGATTGGGAGAACCTTCCTGCAGCACTCCACCATCGCCACAGAGGCACTCTGGATCTCTGTCAGAGTGACCATCGGATTCTTGGTCACCTCCCTGACCAAGACCCTTCTCCCCCGATTGCTTAGTTTGGCATGGCAGCCAGCACTAGGAAAAGTTCAAAGCTTCTATTTAAGAATGATGAAGGCCACTGTTCTTGGGGGCCGTCAATGCAGCAGAATTTTGTTAGTACCCTTCCTGTGCCTCGACCTGCACAATCCTATCTCAGAGCTCTACAGACAATTCCTTCTACCTCATGGCTTGGTTTTTGTTCTGACATACACAGTCAATAGACAGGTGTGTGCTTATCCAAATCATGTCCAATCAATTGAATTTACCACAGGTCGACTACAATCAAGTTGTAGAAATATGTAGAAATATCTCAATGATGATCAATGGAAATAGGAAGCACCTGAGCTCAAATTTGAGTTTCATAGCAAAAGGTCTGAATACTTATGTTTAACACATTTGTAAAAATGTCTAAAAAACTGTTTTTGCTTTGTCATTATTGGGTATTGTGTGTAGATGAGGAGGAAAAAAATAATTGAATAGACTTTAGAATAAGGCTGTAAGGTAACAAAATGTAAAAAAAAAAAAAAAAAAAACAACAACAAAAAACAAGGAGTCTGAATACACTGTAGGTCTCATCCAATAAACAGTTCAATAAATGTGTTTTTGTGGGCTCTTCACAGGCCATCAGTTACCTTTCAGAACCTAGTTACAATAAAAATGTATTGTAGTATAATCAGTTCTCATACTTGGGAACTTGCTCCAGGTAATTCTGGTAGCCAGACGTGTTCTTGCCGTACTGAATCTGTTACTGCTGTCGTTTCAAGACCGATTCATTGTCTTCTGTGTGAGCTGGATCCAGGTTTCGTAGGGCCCACCGCAACCCTGCCTGGGACCTAGGAAAAACAAGCCTTCATGATTTACCCCTATAATATTGCTTGAAATAATATTGTGCATGGAAATAAAGAACATGCACTACATTTCAAAAGAGGAAGGGTAATGTAGAATGGTAAATGGTTCAATTCCACCAATTGAGGTACTGAGGCCCTTCAGATGAGTGTGCTTAATTGTGTTCTTTAGGTTAACAATTTTTTATTATCTACATTTTAGTCATTAAGCAGATGTGCTTTTCCAGAGCGACTTGCAGGAGTGTGTGCATATATTTTAACATACTGACCTCCTGATACCATCCATGTCCTCTGTTCCAACAGCAACACTGGCAGTAGACATGCTTAGGATACGTCGCTGAAGGATGGATGGCCTGATGGGAAAAGCAACTTATCCAATAAGAACCGGATATTTTCATTTGCAAAACATTTTGCTACGTTTGCACTAAGTCCAAGGCAGGTGCTAGAATACCATAGTCATGAACAGTACCTGCAATGCTTTTGCATAGCAGGGGCAGGTCCCCTTTCACCATTCATGGGTGAGGTAGGCATGGCTGGGGCTGGATTACTAAAAAAGGGACAGTAAATGGTGATTAAAAACGTAATAAAGATAAGTAGGGAAATGGATATTTGACCGGCTGAACAAATATTTAAGATTCGGCATAAGGGTCGAAATTAATTAAGGTTAGGGTTAAAGGTAAACTCCGCAATATGACATAGGTGCAAAAAGTAAACGGCATAGTGGGTCAATTTCCAAAACAACTAAGAGCGTTGAAGCGTGAGGCTAAACTCCTCCAGTGTTTTGTAACTACCACACTCAGAGTGAAGCAAACCCATGCACAGATACTGTGTGTCTTGCATCTCAATATCTCTGGTGCTGCTCATGGCAACTTAATTTAGCTGAGTCAACCTTTAACATTAGGTTAAAACCTCTTATGGCTGCATCCCTTTGTTCCCAACTTCCGCCTGAAGACATACCCTAATCTAACTGCCTGTAGCTCAGCCCCAGAGGCAAGGATATGCATATTCTTGGTATCATTTGATTGGAAACATTTGGAAGTTTGTGGAAATGTTAATTGAATGTAGGAGAATATAACACAGTAGATCTGGTGGAAGAAAAGAGAAAGAAAGAGCATACATTTTCTGTTTTTTATTGTTGTAGCATCATCTTTCACGTGTACTAGAATAGCCACACAGTCAGATAGGATGCTGGAGATAATTTTGATGGGTAACACAAGAGGGCAACTGTATGTGTGCAAAGTTTCAGACTGAGAACTTCAGGAATGGGTGAGCTACATGACATTTAGCATGAAGTCACCCAGATGTCCCACACAAGTTGCCCAAATGAACCCAAGTGGCCGAATTGGTGAAATGACCTATAACTATATACAACAGTGAAAATAACTATATACAACCTATCAAAAATATTCTAACAAACACACACACACACATTTTTTTTAAATAAAAATATTATAAAATAAATATTTGTAAAAAACTGTACACCCTTTGGAAGTCCTCTACACAATATTTTGCTGCCTGTGCCATGTCTCATAGCAGTCTCTTTCTGATGTAAAGCAGAGGCAAACTGAACAAGTGGTGCAGTTCATGCGACACAGAACACAACGACGCCTCCATGCTGTGCCCTTTTGGCCCTGAGGCACAGTCATGCCTGCAGTAATGAACTGTGGCATATGAACACCACTGGGGGCAGAGGTAGAGCGGGCAGCTTGGCACCGGGGGCTCCCAGTCGGAGGCGCTATCACTGTGAAAGAAAACATGCTAAATATATTTGTATTGTATGAGCCTTTTATCATCACATAAAATAAACAGATATGTATTGTATAGAGCAGAGGGAACAGTCACTAAGGTGAACTCCGGCCAACTCCAGCCATTGTTGTGTGCCTGCCCTCCCCTGAACAGCACCCAATGGCAATTTTATATGGAAATGGAGAGGAGTAGCAGGCGCAGTGGCCATGTGTGTGTTTGCTGTTCTACTCCATTCCATTTGAATAAAAAAAAAATGGAAAATATAATCTGACATGGAAAATACATACACTGCTCAAAAAAATAAAGGGAACACTAAAATAACACATCCTAGAGCTGAATTAATGAAATATTCTTATTAAATACTTTTTCTTTACA